>NW_027875503.1:0-248 GCF_054177405.1 Leptonychotes weddellii | reverse complement strand
CTTTTTTGTGAGGAAGTGTGGGGAGCATGAACTTTCAGCTCTGGGGCTAAAGAGCTGGGCGCCTCCATATTCATCCCGCCCCGCAGCACTGAAACCCTTCAGGGAGCAAAACAGCGCCACCTAGTGCAGTCCAGAGCTGGTTACACTGATCCCTGCCTCCCTACACACTGCAGGTGCATTTGCACTAGGGCAAGTCCACCAACAGTCGTCCTCCGGAGGACCAGCAAGGACAGCTGGCTCTCACCAAG
>NW_027875502.1:0-248 GCF_054177405.1 Leptonychotes weddellii | reverse complement strand
TCATGGTTATCTAAGAACTTCAATATGTATCTACCTTATTATAGCACACTTTTTTAAAAAAGATTTTATATATTTGTTTGACAGAGAGAGAGGGCACAAGCAGGGGGAGCAGCAGAGGGAGAGGGAGAAGCAGGCTTCCCGCTGAGCAGGGAACCGGACATGGGGCTCAATCCCAGGACCCTGGGATCATGACCTGAATCGAAGGCAGATGCTTAACCGACTGAGCCACACAGGCGTCCCTATAGCAC
>NW_027875501.1:0-248 GCF_054177405.1 Leptonychotes weddellii | reverse complement strand
GGCCCTACACCTCTGGCCCCTTGTCCTCCTAACTATCACCTCCTCCTCTCTCCCCTGTTCTTTCTGCAGCAGCCACACTACCTCCTTACCAGTCCCAGAATGTACAGTCTGTGTTCTCTCTGCCTTTGTGTATGATCTCCGACTTTGCTGGCTCCCTCCCATCCTTCAAAAATCACCTTTTTCGGGCATTCCACAGACACCCTACTTAAAATTTTAATTTCCTCAACCCCCATATTTTGTTTCTCCTT
>NW_027875500.1:0-248 GCF_054177405.1 Leptonychotes weddellii | reverse complement strand
GCATCCTCCCGGACAGAAACCCGGAGCGACGGTCGCGCGCACTCGAACTGCAGTTTCCGAGATGGAAACCCGGTGCGCTGGGGTCCCGCCGGTGAACTGCAACCTCTGGGGTGGAAACCCCGAGCCCGCGGAGTCGCGCGCACGCAAACTGCAGTCCCCAGGACAGGACCCCAAGCGGCGGAGTCGCGCGTGTGCAGGCGTGCGCGAACTGAGAGCAGCTGGTGGTTTTAGAAGCACAAAGGGCAGAG
>NW_027875499.1:0-248 GCF_054177405.1 Leptonychotes weddellii | reverse complement strand
GCCCGATGCGGGACTCGATCCCAGGACCCTGGGATCATGACCTGAGCCGAAGGCAGTCGCTTAACCAACTGAGCCACCCAGGCGCCCCAGACAAACAAACTTTTACTCCCTGTGTCAAACCCTCTTTTTTAAATAAAACCCTCTACTTGTAAGCAGATAGGGAGGTGTCAGTCATTTCTACTCTCTCCCAATTCAGATGATATCAGAAAAAAGCACTATTTACTGCACCATTCCATTTTGCAAGTAAG
>NW_027875498.1:0-248 GCF_054177405.1 Leptonychotes weddellii | reverse complement strand
TATGTTCATGATCCTGTCCTTTCAGGTTCTGGTTGTTTAAGCAGATGTCTGATGTCTTCAAACAGACAAGTAGATAAAATAACTTAAAAGAATATATAAATACACACACACACTTTACTTAATATTTGCCTCTGGGAAATGCTTTTAATTTCTACCCAATGCTACTTTTTTGTTGCAGTTCTTTTTTTTAATTTAATTTTATTTTATTTTATTATGTTATGTTAGTTTTTTTGAGGGGGTAGGTTTTT
>NW_027875497.1:0-248 GCF_054177405.1 Leptonychotes weddellii | reverse complement strand
GTTTCTATGTTGACCTCGACGATGTGGCTCTGGAGGGCGTGGGCCACTTCTTCTGCATGTTGGCTGAGGAGAAGCACAAGGGGGATGAGCATCTCTTGAAGATGCAAAATCAGCGAGGAGGCTGTGCTTTCTCCCAGGATGTGCAGAAGCGGTCCCAAGAGGAGTGTTGGAAAACCCTGGACACCACGGACGCCGCCCCAGTTCTGGAGAGGAACCCGAACCAGGCAGGTCTGGATCTGCACGCCCTG
>NW_027875496.1:0-248 GCF_054177405.1 Leptonychotes weddellii | reverse complement strand
TAAACTTAGGAAGTAATCAATTTCTAATAGTTAATATTAATTTTATGCCGGTGATATAGATGCAATTCCATGAAAGCATAAACCTAGACATAGTAATTTCTAAGAAATTAAAATTTTAAATGAACCATATTTTAAATATATAAAACTCATGGAAAATTCAGGATTTACATAGTTATCCTTATAAAGCTGAGATCTAAACGTGTACTGAAAACATTCATTGTTAAGTTGTTTCCAATAAAGAAACCAGG
>NW_027875495.1:0-248 GCF_054177405.1 Leptonychotes weddellii | reverse complement strand
TTAATTAATCATGTCTGTGTAATGAAACTTCCATAAAAACCCAAGAAGACAGGGCTCAGAGAGCTTCTGGGTTAGTGAACACATGGAGATTTGAGGAGAATGGTAAGCTCTGAGAGGGCCTGGAAGCCCGGCATGCCCTTTCCCCATACCTTCCCTGTGTATCTCCTCATCCGGCTGTTGATCCATATCCTTTAACATCTTTTGTAATAAATCCATAATCTAGTGAATAAATGGATTTTTCTGGGTTC
>NW_027875494.1:0-248 GCF_054177405.1 Leptonychotes weddellii | reverse complement strand
GAACCACCAAAGTGATTTATTTTTGAATCATTGGGACTTTGAACCCACCTGGACACTAGAGGGCGTCCTGAGATTTATAAAGCTATAGGATTTTGTCTAACCACCAAGAAAGTCTTGTAGATTGGGTTTTCCCGCTTAAACCAAGATTTGGTCGATTTCCTTGGCCAAACAAATGGCTTTTATTAAGTAGTCATGCCCCCATTTTACCTTTTAATGAATGAAAGATAAATATATGAAGAAATATAAGG
>NW_027875493.1:0-1741 GCF_054177405.1 Leptonychotes weddellii | reverse complement strand
AGAGAGAGAGAGAACAAGTAGGCAGAGAAGCAGGCAGAGGGAGAGGGAGAAGCAGGCTCCCGGCTGAGCAGGGAGCCCGATGCGGGGCTCGATCCCAGGACCCCGGGATCATGACCTGAGCCGAAGGCAGATGCTTAACAACTGAGCCACCCAGGCGCCCCACCCTATCCATTTCTGATGGGCTATGTTAGTCCTCCCGGTTGTTGTTGTATTGTGGAGTTTTCTGTGTACGCAGATTTTGTTAGATTTTTTCCCCTAAGTGTTTGATATTATTGTACATTGTATCTGTTTCTAAACATTTGTTTTCTAATTATTTGTGGCTGGGATTTGGAAAGTGAGCAGTCCTTGTTATAGTGACTTGCATCCGGTGAACTTGTGAAATTCTCGTATTCTAAATGATTATCTGTAGATTCTTGTGGGTTTTCACCTAAAAAGTCATGTCACCTATAAACAAAGATAGCTTGCTTGCTTGCTTTCTAAACTGTTATACTTTTTCTTTTCCTTCTTGACTGTATTTTTACGTCTTTATTGCCTGGACCTTCAGCACGGTGTTGAAGGGAAGGGAGAGGACTGGATGTTTCTGTCTCGTTCCCAATAATAGAAGGAAGGCTTTCAACATTCCAACATTAAACATAATTTTTCTATAGGATTCTTTTGCAGATAGCCTTTATCAGATTAAGGAATTCACTTCTCTTCCTCATTTCTAAAAGTTTGTCATTTTTCTTTTTTTTTTTTAAGATTTATTTATTTATTTGGGGGGGCAGAGAGAGAGAGCTCACGCACACAGGAGAGGGAGAAGCAGACTCCCCGCTGAGTGGGGAGCCCAATGTGGGACTCGACCCCAAGGCCCTGGGATCATGACCAGAGCCGAAGGCAGATGCTTAACTGACTGAGCTACCCAGGTGCCCCTGTTATTTTTCATAAAAAAATTGATTTTGAGTTTTATCAACTGTTCCTCCTGCATATATTGGAATGAAAAGATCTTCTCTTTATTGTATTAATGTGACAAATTACCTCCCTTGGTGTTTAAATATTAAATCGGTCTTGCATTCCTGGAATAAACTCAACTTGGGTCAGGATGTATTATCCTTTCATTATATATGCTGGATTCCATCTGATATTTTGTCTAGGACTTTGATTTTATGATCTATAATTTTCCTTTATCTCAAAGTTCTTGCCAGGTTTTGGATATCAAGGTCTCATGAAACAAAATGAAAAATGTTTCCTCTCTTTCAGTTCTAGGGAAGCTTGATAAGATTGATGTAATTTCTTTCTCAATTGTTCTGTGAAATGCCTTGGCAAAGCCAAATGGGCATGGTGTGTTCTTTGTATGAAAAATGTTAATTATAGATCACTCTTCTTTTTAAAAAGATAATGTACTTGTGTTTTTATTTTTATTTACTTATTTATTTTTCAGTAATCTCTACCCCCAACAGGGGGCTCGAACTCACAACCCCAAAATCAAGATTCACACGCTCCACTGACTGAGCCAGCCAGGTGCCCCTGGATTATTCTTCTTTAATAGGACTATTTGGATTTTTAATTTTTTTTTAAAGATTTTATTTATTTATTTGAGAGAGAGAGAATGAGAGAGAGCAAGCACATGAGAGGGGGGAGGGTCAGAGGGAGAAGCAGACTCCCTGCCGAGCAGGGAGCCCGATGCGGGACTCGATCCAGGGACTCCAGGATCATGACCTGAGCCGAAGGCAGTCGCTTAACCAACTGAGCCACCCAGGCGCCC
>NW_027875492.1:0-248 GCF_054177405.1 Leptonychotes weddellii | reverse complement strand
TTCTTTGAATCTGAATAATTTATGCCAGAGGGGCATGAAAACTGAGTATGCATTGCTAATCAGTATTTAGTACCCAACTTATTAGAACTACTATTTGATTACTGAAAACCAATATAATATGAAAGGTATCCATTTTAATGAGCAGAGAGACTACTGTAAGAAACAAGAAAGATTGATCAAAGAATTTCTTTTTTTTTTTATTCTTATGTTAATCCCCATACATTACATCATTAGTTCTAGATGAAGTG
>NW_027875491.1:0-248 GCF_054177405.1 Leptonychotes weddellii | reverse complement strand
GTTTCCTGCGATTAAGAATTCCTCATATCAGTGAGATCATATGATACATGTCTTTCTCTGTTTGACTTATTTCACTCAACATAATACCCTCCAGTTCCATCCACGTCGTTGCAAATGGCAAGATCTCATTCCTTTTGATGGCTGCATAATATTCCATTGTATATATATACCACATCTTCTTTATCCAGTCATCTGTCAATGGACATCTTGGCTCTTTCCACAGTTTGGCTATTGTGGACATTGCTGCT
>NW_027875490.1:0-248 GCF_054177405.1 Leptonychotes weddellii | reverse complement strand
GGCATCTGTGTCTACATGACTGGGAATTACCTCCTGTGGACACAGGCCTCTGTGGCATGCTGAAGCACAATCAGAAGGCTATTTGGTGAGAAGAGAAATTAGAAGGAAAGTAACCAGCTGAATCCAGTGTTTCATGGAAAGGACTGAAGTAGCCAGATCCATCCAGCTCCCCCACAGGCACAGCCTCACTAGTGGGCCTTTCATCTGCTGCCTGAGGTGCCGTCCCTACTCTTGGGCAAGCCTAGGAT
>NW_027875489.1:0-248 GCF_054177405.1 Leptonychotes weddellii | reverse complement strand
CAATGTATAGGTATTTCTACTGACAGATTCTCTCATTCAGAAAATATGTTAAATGAATATTTTTATTACATATGTAGATTGAGTCCTGATATTAAATCCTTTGCCTATTATTATGATAAAGATAATAAACAAATATTAAATCAAATAACTTTACCTATAAATTTTGAGTCCTTACAAATTGCAAGCCCAAAAATTTGTATTTCAGTAGAAGAAGAAAATATAGTTAAAGAAAGCTGTAGTGTTTTCAT
>NW_027875488.1:0-248 GCF_054177405.1 Leptonychotes weddellii | reverse complement strand
GGGGGGTGTGGGGTAGGGGAGGGTCGTCCTCCTTCTAACCTTCCTCACTCTTTCTTGGGTTTGTCTCTTCTGGAGAGCTCCAGGCACTCCCTGGAGACAAGCCAAACCACGAAAATTGTGGAATTTCTATGATTCCGCCTGTGAGTTAAATACTAATGATTTGCATTTAAAACTGGCATTACACAATACAGAGAATGGTAAAAATTCATGCTAATAATTAAAATCTTAAATTTTTCCTGACATTTTCC
>NW_027875487.1:0-248 GCF_054177405.1 Leptonychotes weddellii | reverse complement strand
CTCCGTGCTGAGCACCAGGATATAAGGACAAGTAAGACACAGTCATACCGCATGTACATGCAGTAGACCAGGGCCAAGTACAGAGGAGGGCAGGAATACCTGGGAGGGGCAAACCCAGCCTTGGGGAATCAAAGAGGTCTTCCAGGAGGAGGTGACATCTAGACAGTGACCTAAGAATGCCTAATAATACTAGCTAATATCCACGAAGGATGTATTACATATGAGATCTTTTAGATGCTTTATATCCT
>NW_027875486.1:0-248 GCF_054177405.1 Leptonychotes weddellii | reverse complement strand
TTCCAGAAGGGATGCACCTTTTTTATAAGCGATCCCACCCCGGAGGCACGCACGGGTTGCTTCCTTGCCACGTGAGGACCCGTTTCTCCTTAACTTCTAAGGTGATTACCAAATATGTTCATGTTTGCCACTCTGAAGAGGAAAGCCCATAGTGGCCGCTTTATTCTCCCTGCCCTGCCACCAGGCATGCTTGCTCGCCAATGGACGTTTCTTGACACTCCTGGTTCCTCTTTGTCAACTGTCTCTTC
>NW_027875485.1:0-248 GCF_054177405.1 Leptonychotes weddellii | reverse complement strand
GGTGGCTGGTGCTAAACACCCCGACTGTTCGAGACTGTTCTAGAATGCCGCTTCCCAAGGCTTTTCCCCAGCTCTCTCTAACAAATACAGGAATGTCTATGTTTTCAGTCAACGTGACCCAGAAAGGGAATTTCTGTGCCACAACCAGAGGCCCTGTAGAGGAATGTTAGTTACCAGACTCTAAACTAGTCTTTAGGGATGCCTGGGTGGCTCAGTCTGTTAAGTGGCTGCCTTCGGCCCAGGTCATG
>NW_027875484.1:0-248 GCF_054177405.1 Leptonychotes weddellii | reverse complement strand
TCTTATGTGGTGCCAAAATGATGTTTTAAAAGAAATGTATTTTGAAAACAAAAATAAAAAAATAGATATAAGAAAAGTATTTTGTATAAAATATTAACTTGATCTCCCTCCTGGTATCCCAATAAAAATATCCAATATTAAGGATAGAAGACTCAGATTAAATAATAGCCACCATTTAAATACTTACCATGTACCAAGCCCTGTGTTAAGTGATTTATAAAACCAAATGCTCACATACCATATGATCC
>NW_027875483.1:0-1741 GCF_054177405.1 Leptonychotes weddellii | reverse complement strand
AGTTGGCAATTTTATGTTAATAATTGGATGTGCAAAGAAAATGCAGTTCATAATTTTTTGGTAGTGGGTCTAATCTTGCTTCAGCACCTTCACCCAGCTGGGAAGAAAAGAAAAACTTTCCTAGTATTTCAACTTCCCGATTAAAGCATCCAAGACTCTTTCGGTTTAAAAGTATCTTTTGGTTTAAAACAATCACTTTTGGAACACCTGAGTGGCTCAGTTGGTTAAGCGTCTGCCTTTGGCTCAGGTCGTGATCCCAGGGTCTGGGGATCGAGTCCCACAACGGGCTCCCTACTCAGTGGGGGTTCTGCTTCTCCCTCTCCCTCTGCTACTCCTCCCACTCATGCGCACTTTCTTTCTCTTTTTCTCAAATAAGTAAACAAAATCTTAAAAAAAAAATAGAACAGTCACCTTTGGGGAAACATTTCTTTTGAATAAATTCTCAATCTTTCAGATTTCTACTCCTACCTTTTCTCCTCTGCAGGAAGGTGGCTGTGGGGCCTCACAGGGGTCAGGAGGAGGCCTGAGCTGCATGTAGGCTTGCACTGACCCCTAGGTCCTTTCTGCCCTCTGCAGCCAGGTGGTAGATGGGTCTGGACCCTTCCAGCATTTTAGACACCCACTGATGAAGCCCATTGCTCTGGCAATTTGCTAAATTAAATCACACTCTGTTGAGAACCCAACACTTCCCATTCCTTCAGTAGGTTATACAGGACCTTCTTCCCTGACTGGATTTTTTTTCCAGAGCCTGTCCTACCCTCTCTGATTTATTCTCTTCCCTCAGCACCCCAAGCCCTGGGTGCCATGTCCATGAAAAGACATTAACCCTGCTGTTCTCCTTCCTTTGGAACCATGGAGCTATCTTTGGTGAAGAGAGAGAGGTGTTATGGGTTTAGTTGTATCTGCCTCCAAAAAAGATATGTCCGAGGCCTAGTCCCCAGTACCTCGCATGTGACCTTATTTGGAGATTGGGTCTTTACAGGTAATCAAGTTAAAATGAGGTCACTGGGATGGACCCTAATCCAATATGACTGGTGTCCTGATGGAAAGGGATATAGAGTGGGGAATTTGGACACAGGGACACATATAGAGGGGACATGGCATGAAGTCAAGGGGGAAGGCAACCGTCTGGAAATCAAGGAGAGGGGCCTGGAACAGATCTTCCCTCACAGCCCCTCCCTCAGAAGGAACCAACCTGCTGACACCTTGATCTCAGACTCCTAGCTTCCAGACTGTGAAAAAAAAAATCAATTTCTGTTATTTAAGCCACCCAGTTTGTGGTCTTTTGTTATGGCGGCCCTGGGGAACTAATATGGGAGGAATTGACTTTCTTTCTTTCTTTGTTTCCCCCCAAGTGAGTAAAGTAGTTCTTCAAATTCTAGTAGTCTGCTCTCCTGTCAGTACTGGGCGCTCTGGATACTGAATCATAAAACCTCCTTGGAAACCCTGCTGGTGTCTTTCATATGTGTTGAACAAAGTAATTTCAAAGGGATTAGGAAGGAAATTTCCCTTTCCATTTTAAGGAGGATGTATGGTTCCAGGCCCCTCCATGAAAAAAATTATTTATCATTGTTTTGGTTTAGAATGCATTTCCACTTAATACCGGTTCTGCTTGATTAGATCAGGCCTCTCCCATTTCTAAAGCAGGATGGCAGGACCACAGGCCTGGCCTCTGCTTGCCTCCATGGCTGAAGCAAAGCTTCTCCAGCATTCCGCAGCTGGCCAAACAGAGACAAAGTGA
>NW_027875482.1:0-248 GCF_054177405.1 Leptonychotes weddellii | reverse complement strand
GAGTACAAATCGTGGGGGAATGAGCGACATTCATCATGGCCTGTTGCCTCCAAGAACGGGTGACCCCTGCATGGGCTCAGAGACGTCACTCCTCCATGCACAAGGAGCAAGTGCATGGAGGCTGAGCTGGCCTCAGTGCGTGGAGGCTGAGCTGGCCTCAGTGAGTGGAGGCTGAGCTGGCCTCAGTGCGTGGAGGCTGAGCTGGCCTCAGTGAGTGGAGGCTGAGCTGGCCTCAGTGCATGGAGGCT
>NW_027875481.1:0-248 GCF_054177405.1 Leptonychotes weddellii | reverse complement strand
TTTTTTAAATTATGTTAATCACCATACATTACATCATTAGTTTTTGTTGTAGTGTTCCATGATTCATTTTTTGCATATAACACCCAGTGCTCCATGTGGAACGTGCCCTCTTTAATACCCATCACCAGGCTAACCCATCTTCTTATAAAGATACGGGCCATAGTGGGATAGGGCCCACTTGAGAGACTTCATTTTAACTTAATTGCTACTTTAAAGATCCTATCTCCAAATCAAGTCACAGTCTGAGG
>NW_027875480.1:0-248 GCF_054177405.1 Leptonychotes weddellii | reverse complement strand
GGTTTATTTAGTAGCGGTCAGGAAGTATACTGTAAATAAACATGATGATGACTAATGATTAATTAACATCACCATTCATTATAAATACCAACCAGGTTAAATAATACTAGTTTACTATCCTTCCCCCTTCTGGATGAGGGCAAAAGTCTTCTTTTTCTGGAAGTCATTTTCATGAATAATAGCTTTTAGTGTTTTTTTTGTTACCTTTTCCTTCACCCATTGTACCCAAGACTCCTTTCTGTAAACAG
>NW_027875479.1:0-248 GCF_054177405.1 Leptonychotes weddellii | reverse complement strand
TCTGCCTTCAGCTGAGGCCAGGATCTCGGGGTCCTGGGATCGAGCCCCACCTTGGGCTCCCTGCTCAGCGGGGAGCCTGCTTCTCCCTCTCCCCCTGCTCATGCTCTCTCTTGCTAGCGCTCTCTCTCAAATAATCTTTAAAAAACAACAACAGCAACAACAACAAACAACAAACAAAAGACAGGGGGAAAAAATTAAGAAAGCACGACTGGTGCGTGTTACTCTCCAGTGGCCCTACAGCAAGCAGG
>NW_027875478.1:0-248 GCF_054177405.1 Leptonychotes weddellii | reverse complement strand
AGGGGGGAGAAACAAGCATTTGACTGAACACTTCTCCTCTCTCAGATTAAATGCTTTCAATTTTACATTTAATTGCTTAAAATACATTTAGAATAAAAGCTTTGTTATGTCAATGCTTTCAATCAGAAATTACTGATATGGTATAAAGTACTTAATTTTATCCTAAACACTGTGAAAATATTCTCAATTTATACAAGGATAGGTACCATGCATATCCCATATTTTCCCCCTTAGATAAATGTGTACGT
>NW_027875477.1:0-248 GCF_054177405.1 Leptonychotes weddellii | reverse complement strand
GTGTGCAGAAGCAGATGGAATCGGGCATGCTCTGACTGCCTTTTGGAGGTCAAAGATCCCCTGAGCTGGTGACGAGTGTGAATCGAAGGGCTTTGTGGACGTTTGGGGTCCGGCACTGTCTGTGGGCTGGCATCTGGTCTAGCACACCCACCTTTTCTCTCTAGAGTATGATAACGTGAGTGCTCTGTCTGCAGACACAACCTTGCACAGAGCATCTCTGCAGGATGCTCCCCTTCCTGTGTTTCCCG
>NW_027875476.1:0-248 GCF_054177405.1 Leptonychotes weddellii | reverse complement strand
TTCTAGTACTGTGTTGAAAGAAGTGGGAAAAGTGGCATCTCTTTCTTTCTCTTTTTTCTGTGTTTATTTCCCCCCTCCTTTTTTCCTTTATCGTATAGTCTGGATCGTTATCTCTGACTTAATTTGTAGTTCACTCTTTCTTAAGAATGCATTTAACGTACTATTAAGCTTATTCATTGACTTCTTAATTTCAGTTATTGTAATAAGTTCTAGAGTTTCAATTTCTAGTGTTTATAGTTTTTTTTTTT
>NW_027875475.1:0-248 GCF_054177405.1 Leptonychotes weddellii | reverse complement strand
TAGGCTTATTGAAAAGATCATGAAGTCCAGCTCCCTCCAAAGGCGAAAGACATAGATTCAATTAGAATAGGAATTAGTCAACTAAGTTATTCACTGAAATATCTAGTGTCCCATCCCTCATGGTGGTAATTGGAAGACCTTTTCTTGCCAGTCCCTTGGAAAATAGAAATTTCACCTTTGGGAAATGGGCTGCTGACCTAAAAGAAATGCATGTGTGAAACACTATCATTTCTTATAACACACTTTTC
>NW_027875474.1:0-248 GCF_054177405.1 Leptonychotes weddellii | reverse complement strand
CCAGATGCCACCCACCACCCAAGAACATGGCTGAGAGCTTGGGGGAGAGCCAGCAGTGGCTCAGAGTTTCAAAGAAAACCAACTTCTGTTCATGAAAGATTAGGAAAGGCGACACCTAAATTGGTGTTTTTTGTTAAATCTGGAAGTCACATTTCGTAAAACACCAGTGATCAAAAGGGGATTCTTTCTTACTTGCTCTCTTAAACCCTCAAACACCATTCAGCTTTTTTACTTGCAGAATACACCAT
>NW_027875473.1:0-1741 GCF_054177405.1 Leptonychotes weddellii | reverse complement strand
CTTAACCGACTGACCCACCCAGGCGCCCAATACGGATTCTTCTTATGGAAGACATCAAGGCATGGGCTGGACCACCCGGTAGCTCCTCACGACAGGCCTGGCCGACTGGACAGGGAAGTGAGGTCACTGGGCTGGAAGCTTCCCTACCCAGCAAGCTTACCCCCCTAGGCCCTCTCCTGAGTGATTAACTTGCATATTTGGGAAACTAAACAATAACACTAAAACAACGTTAAGTGTATACATATTCACGCACACATGCACACAGCGGTTTGGAAGTTACTGCTGAAGCCGACAGCTGGGCCTCACAAAGACAAAGCACGGCCGCACCACTCCAGGGGCGAGGTAAGGCTGGCTTCACCAGCACCTCGCTCTGACCTGTCCCACGAGGCTGTGTGCCGCCCAGGCACTTGGGTCTGCTTACTGTTGCATTAACTGGAGTCAAATCACATCTGGAAAACCCTAAGTTCCCCACTCTCCCTCCAAATGCCAAAAAAAGCCCATCAGAATCCAAAGTAACAGACTCGGAACGGATTTGACAGCAGCTTCAGCTTTGTGAAAGTGGGGGTCCGAAAAATGCATGAGGCCATCAGGACCAGAGAAAACCCAAACCATGGGGCATCGTCAGGAAAGGCAAATTGGTCTTTTTTGTTGCCGTATCCCGGCCCCAGAAGGATGCCTCGAATGTACAAGATGCCTCCTATTTCCTGAGGGAGCAACCCAGGACCCCCGCAATGCCTGCTCCTGGGGACTGAGCCGCAGCCAGGACCCAGGTGGAGGCTGACACTTCTATAGCTCCAATGGACCACCGTGGAATTCTGCTGATCTCACGAAGAAAGATCTCTTACACGTTAACCCCTCTCCAGAAACTTACTGCTCATTAATGCACCAGGCTGATAAGAACACAGAGGATGTTTTTAACCATCAACTGTTTTCTATTTTAGGAGAGAACACCTTTTGTTTCATGTGAGTTTTAGTGACTACTTTGGGAGAAACCATCCAGGGATCAAGAAGACATGATCTCATGACTGCCACCTCCTTGTCACCTGTCCCCGCAGTTCTCAGTGGCCCCCTCCTGCTGGTGGTGGCATCCTCACGGTCTAGGCAGAGCTGTGTGACGGCATCCTCCTCTCTCCCAGAAAACAGGGTGCCAAGAAGAGCAGCGAGTCACTGAAGCCTGCACACATCCGGCCAAACACACCCAGCAGGCGCCACCGCCCTTTCCTATCTCTCACTGGGCCGTGTTCTCCTAGAAAAGCCACCTAAACCCTCAAATTACACACTAAAATCAACTTCACCCCCCAGAACTCCAGAATCTAGAAGAGAAAGAATGGGGTACATGCAGCCTTCCTCTTTCCACCCCCTGTGCCTCAGTTAAAGAGAAGATAAAGAACATGACCTCTGACATCACACTGAACAAGTCTATAAGATGGAAGGTTTTAGGTCGCAGAATTCAATGTCGTAGAATTTGGACTGTAATGACCTTCAGGCCAAAAACTTTACAACCAATTTTCTGTTTCCTGTGGCTCTGATTCATTGTGAAATTCAGAGAAAACAGCGAACCAACCTTGACTACAAAGATATTATTAAGTCCCAGACTAGGAAAGTCCTCCTAAGGCATGCATATGAATCAGAGCCTGCTGAGCACTCTGGCAAAAAAATTGCATTTAAAAATCACAAAGACTTTTATACTTATTCTTCAAGGACACAGTTAATAACTATGATTAGGGTGCCTGGGTGGCTC
>NW_027875472.1:0-248 GCF_054177405.1 Leptonychotes weddellii | reverse complement strand
CCTTGCCCCTTCCACCATGTGAGGACACAGCGAGAACACAGCCACGTATGAACCAGGAAGTACCGTCTTACGAGACATCAAATCTGCCAGCGACTTGATCTTGGACAGCCAGCCTCCAAAACCATCAGAAATAAATGTCTGTTGTTGATAAGCAACCCAGTCTGTGGTGTTCTGAGAAACAGACTAAAGCTCATCAAAGCAATAACTATTTGCAAATATGGAATTACAGAAATACAAAGTGGAGGAAT
>NW_027875471.1:0-248 GCF_054177405.1 Leptonychotes weddellii | reverse complement strand
TACTGAATCATTCTCTTTATACTTACCTGCTGAGATATACCTTTGCGTTAAGATAAAAAAAAAAAGTGTATTGGTATTTCCTTTGCTGCTTTATTTCTCCAAAGTAAAACTTTCCAAAAAAGCATATACTTTTTTCTCCAATTACATTCTTTCCATTTTGTGATGATGGTTTTAGTAAGTAGTTATTGTTTTTTTTTTTTATTTTTTTTTATTATTATTTTTTTATTCTTATGTTAATCCCCATACAT
>NW_027875470.1:0-248 GCF_054177405.1 Leptonychotes weddellii | reverse complement strand
TTTCTGAGAATATGGCTGAGCTAACATCTGCTGTTGGTTCTTCGCCAAACTCCTTGGAAAACAGGCGTCCTGATCTCCATACAGATATTGTCACTGCTGTCTGAGAACATATAAAGGCAAGAAAACTGGATGTATGCTTTGAGTATGAAGAAAAAAATATTGAGCTAAGCTACTCTGGATAAATCTCCTCTAGGTACAATCAGACCCTGATGCGGGAAATCCCAAAGATGAAAGGCTGCTTCTCACCT
>NW_027875469.1:0-248 GCF_054177405.1 Leptonychotes weddellii | reverse complement strand
TCTCTCTCTGTCAAATAAATAAATAAAATCTTTAAAAAAAAAAATAAATAAATAAAAATAAAAACAAACATGATCAAAACAGTTGACAGGGGCGCCTGGGTCGTTAAGCGTCTGCCTTCGGCTCAGGTCATGATCCCAGGGTCCTGGGATCGAGCCCCACATTGGGCTCCCTGCTTGGCAAAGCCTGCTTCTCCCTCTCCCACTCCCCCTGCTTGTGTTCCCTCTCTCGCTGTGTCTCTCTCTCTGTC
>NW_027875468.1:0-248 GCF_054177405.1 Leptonychotes weddellii | reverse complement strand
TTCATTGGACTACTCTCTCTGCTTCTGGAGATGTTTGAAATCAAAGAAGATACTTGGGAAGAGGACAAGTACTATTACAAATGTTGTCGATTTGGGAACGACCCCAGAGGTCAAACCTCTAATCTAACTGCACACCACGTCGGAAGCTGCTGACAGCAAGCCCCAGGGTCCCGGGGCCCAGTGCCCATGGTCTCCCAGACTAAACCCACCAAGCGAGGAGGAGCCCATCCGTGCCCCGGTGTCCTGTC
>NW_027875467.1:0-248 GCF_054177405.1 Leptonychotes weddellii | reverse complement strand
CGCGGGGGGTGAGCCCGTGCACGTGTGTGTGCACGCGGGGGTGAGCCCATGCACGTGTGTGCATGCCTGTGTGCACGTGTGCCCGTGCATGTCTTCACAAGTGTGCGCATGTGTGTGAGTCTCCACAGTCAAGACAGCCCCTTCCCATGACCCCTGTGCCACCACCGCCCACAGCTGGTGGCCACCCCTCTGTCCCTGTGGCTGCACTTCTGTCATCTCGAGAGTGTAACGTAAGTGAACTGTGCAGT
>NW_027875466.1:0-248 GCF_054177405.1 Leptonychotes weddellii | reverse complement strand
CCAAGCTTCGGTGTCCAGGGTTTCTTCCTGAGGCATGTAGTACCTTCGTGACTGACCGTAGATACTCGGTGGGATCTCAGAAGGCAAACGTACGGTGTGGCTCAGAGCCTCAGGCATACAAAACCCACCATTCTCTGTGAGTCACACTGTTAGCATAAATTACCTGGTCAGACTGATGCAGCGGGGCCTGCAGATACAGGCCTAAAGTCACTCTTACCAGGCCAGATGTTCAAGGACTCAGGTTGTCT
>NW_027875465.1:0-248 GCF_054177405.1 Leptonychotes weddellii | reverse complement strand
TGATGAGAATTTGAGAGTTTCATACCAGTTAGGACTCCTTCCAAATAGAAGTATAGAAAACCCCAAATCAAACTGACTTAGGAAACAGGGGATTTATTGACCCAAGTAACTGAAAAGTACAAGTTTCTCTCTTTTCGGAGAAGTTCTGTTTGTTGCCATCCTTCTCAGTGTGTCCAAACAAAGGAGGTGACTATGTCTGCTCCATATCTTACATCTTTTCTGGGTTAAAATCCAGGGGGAAAGAGGGG
>NW_027875464.1:0-248 GCF_054177405.1 Leptonychotes weddellii | reverse complement strand
GTTAAGCGACTGCCTTCGGCTCAGGTCATGATCCTGGAGTCCCGGGATCGAGTCCCGCATCGGGCTCCCTGCTCGGCAGGGAGTCTGCTTCTCCCTCTGACCCTCCTCCCTCTCATGCTCTCTGTCTCTCATTCTCTCTCTCTCAAATAAATAAATAAAATCTTTAAAAAAAAAAAAAAAAACCTTCCTGCATAAGGCTTAATGGAACAGGGGGAGACGGAAAAAAGAAGGGGGGGTGAGCTCTCCTT
>NW_027875463.1:0-248 GCF_054177405.1 Leptonychotes weddellii | reverse complement strand
GTTTAGATTTAGCATATTGGTCATAGGCTCCTTTTGTGGGCTGTGGCTCCAATGACAGTCTAATTTTCAGAGCCTTGATGGTACTGTGTTTGTCTTCTTTGTCTCCTTTTCTGAGGCCCCACTGGTACTTGTTGGTATTAGCTGAGAAAGTAGAAGGAGCTTCCCAGGTTGAGTGGCTTGGTGCCATTATGTGGAGGAAGGAAATCTCCAGGCTACAGAGACAAAAAGCAATTTTGGGGCTGGGTGCT
>NW_027875462.1:0-1741 GCF_054177405.1 Leptonychotes weddellii | reverse complement strand
ACTTTGCTTTTGTGATTGAGCTCTAGTTTCAAAGCACTGTGGTCTGAAAATATGCAGGGAATGATCCCAATCTTGGTACCGGTTGAGACCTGATTTGTGACCTAGGATGTGATCTGTTCTGGAGAATGTTCCATGGGCACTAGAGAAGAATGTGTGTGTATTCTGTTGTTTTGGGATGGAATGTTCTGAATATATCTGTGAAGTCCATTTGGCCCAGTGTGTCATTTAAAGTCTTTATTTCCTTGTTGATCTTTTGCTTAGATGATCTGTCCATTTCAGTGAGGGTTGGTGTTAAAGTCCCCCACTATTATTGTATTGTTGTCGATGTGTTTCTTTGCTTTTGTTATTAATTGGCTTATGTAATTGGCCGCTCCCATGTTAGGGGCATAGATATTTACCATTGTTAGATCTTCTTGTTGGATAGACCCTTTAAGTATGATGTAGTGTCCTTCCTCATCTCTTATTATAGTTTTTGGTTTAAAATCTGTCTGATATAAGGATTGCCACCCCAGCTTTCTTTTGATGTCCATTAGCATGGTAAATAGTTTTCCACCCCCTAGCTTTAAATCTGGAGGTCTTTGCATCTAAAATGAGTGTCTTGCAGACAGCATATCGATGGGTCTTGTTTTTTTATCCAATCTGATAGCCTGTGTCTTTTGATTGGGGCATTGAGCCCATTTACATTCAGGGTAACTATTGAAAGATATGAATTTAGTGCCATTGTATTGCCTGTAAGGTGACTTACTGTGTATTGTCTGTGTTTCTTTCTGGTCTATGTTACTTTTAGGCTCTCTCTTTGCTTAGTGGACCCCTTTCAATACTTCTTGTAGAGCTGTTTTTGTGTTTGCAAATTCCTTTAGTTTTAGTTTGTCCTGGAAGCTCTTTATCTCTCCTTCTATTTTCAATGATACCTTGCTGGATATAGTATTCTTGGCTGCATATTTTTCTCATTTCATGTTCTGAATATATCATGCTAGTCCTTTCTGGCCTGCCAGGTCTCTGTGGATAGGTCTGTTGCCAATCTAATGTTTCTACCATTGTAGGTTATAGATCTCTTGTCCTGAGCTGCTTTCAGGATTTTCTCTTTGTCTCTGAGACTCGTAAGTTTTACTATTAGATGTCGGGGTGTTGACCTATTTTTATTGATTTTGAGAGGGGTTCTCTGTGCCTCCTGGATTTTGATGCCTGTTTCCTTCCCCAAATTAGGGAAGTTCTCTGCTGTAATTTGCTCCAGTATATCTTCTGCCCCTCTCTCTTTCTTCTTCTTCTGGGATCCCAATTGTTCTAATGTTGTTTCGTCTTATGGTATCGCTTATCTCTCAAATTCTGCCCTTGTGATCCAGTATTTGTTTCTCTCATCTTCTTTATTTTCCATCATCTGGTCTTCTATATCACTAATTCTCTCTTCTGCCTCATTTATCCTAGTAGTTAGAGCCTCCATTTTTTTTTTTTTTTAAATTTTATTATGTTAGTCACCATACAGTACATCATTGGTTTTTGATGTGGTGATCCACGATCCATTGTTTTCGTATAACACCCAGTGCTCCATGCAGTACATTCCCTCCTTAATACCCATCACCGGGCTAACCAATCCCCCCTCCCCACTTCCCTCTAAAGCCCTGTTTCTTTCTCAGAGTCCATAGTCTCTCATGGTTCATCTCTCCCTCCGATTCCCACCCCCCCATTTTTCCCTTCCTTCTCCTAATGTCCTCCATGCTATTCCTTATGTTCCACAAATAAG
>NW_027875461.1:0-248 GCF_054177405.1 Leptonychotes weddellii | reverse complement strand
TATGCTCACATCATATATTTCCCAAGGACAAATGTTAACTCAGAGACAGTATAATCTAAACCCCTAAATAGGAATAGAAAATATCTCCTCAATATTTGTAAACTCATTTTCTAAAGATTTTTTTATTTATTTGACAGAACGAGAGAACAGGAGAGCACAAGCAGTGGGAGCTGCAGAAGGAGAGGGAGAAGCAGGCCCCTGCCGAGCAGGGATCCTGATGAAGGGCTGGATCCCAGGACCCTAGGAAC
>NW_027875460.1:0-248 GCF_054177405.1 Leptonychotes weddellii | reverse complement strand
GTTCAACCTCTGTAATCAACCTATGTAATATCTTTAATAAGCAAAACTTACAAAAATGATATGACATATTTACAATAATCATAATTATTACACTGTATGATCAGTAAGATTTTTTTTATTCTTATATTAATCCCCATACATTACATCATTAGTTTTAGATGTAGTGTTCCATGATTCATTGTTTGTGCATAACACCCAGTGCTCCATGCAGAATGTGCCCTCCTCAATATCCATCACCAGGATAACCC
>NW_027875459.1:0-248 GCF_054177405.1 Leptonychotes weddellii | reverse complement strand
CTTCCTGTCCTTTTTCCGTTTCTTCTGGGCTAAAGAGAGGTAGAGATGATGAGGTCCTATGCTTGGCACTCTAGTCCGTGGAAAGCAAGCCATAGCAGCAGCACTGTGCCGTAGCGAGCTTGATCAGACTCAAGAACCCAACTGCTAAATATACACATATTTTGTGACTTGGTTGACATGTTGGTTCTTTGAAATCTGCTTATGGTGGCCATTTTTATGCCACAGAAATTAACAAACATATGAGGGCT
>NW_027875458.1:0-248 GCF_054177405.1 Leptonychotes weddellii | reverse complement strand
TCAAGTCTGCAACTATTGTAGAACTCTCTATTTCTTTCTCCCTTCAATTCTGTCAGTTTGAAATTTAATATTGTAGAATTCTGTTGTTATTGGTCTGTAATTGTTACATCTTCTGGATGAATAGACCTTTTTATCATTAAATAATATCTTTGTGTCTCGTAACAGTTTTTGTCTTAAAGTCTATTTTGCCTGAAGTTAACGTAGCTACATTCTCTTTTGGCTTCTCTTTGCATGGAATATATTTTTCT
>NW_027875457.1:0-248 GCF_054177405.1 Leptonychotes weddellii | reverse complement strand
TTTTTTTTTTTTTAAGATTTTATTTATTTATTTGAGACAGAGAGAATGAGAGACAGAGAGCATGAGAGGGAGGAGGGTCAGAGGGAGAAGCAGACTCCCCGCCGAGCAGGGAGCCCGATGCGGGACTCGATCCCGGGACTCCAGGATCATGACCTGAGCCGAAGGCAGTTGCTTAACCAACTGAGCCACCCAGGCGCCCTGCATACTATTTTCTAATTAGAGTTTTTCACTAAATTGAAACAATTCTT
>NW_027875456.1:0-248 GCF_054177405.1 Leptonychotes weddellii | reverse complement strand
TTAACAAAATGGCAGTAAGTACATACATATCAATAATTACTCTAAATGAAAACAGTATAAATGCTCCAATTAAAAGATACAGGTTGGCAGAATGGATTTTCAAAAACAAGATTATCTATATGCTTCCTAGAAGAGAATCACTTCAGACCTAATAACACATACAGACTGAAAGTCAAGGGATAAAAAAAGACATTCCATGTAAACGGAAAGGGAGAAAAAAAGTCAAGATAGTAATACTTATATCACAC
>NW_027875455.1:0-248 GCF_054177405.1 Leptonychotes weddellii | reverse complement strand
GAACTTCAAGAATAAATTAGGTTATTGATTTGCCCAACAAAAGAAAAATTCTCCATTTAAAGCTTATGCCATTCAGGTGGAATGTATACTGACTTTCAATAGATGATACAGTGAGATAACATGACATTTCCGATCATCAGATCACACACAAGAATCGTGAGATCTTACACAATAGGATACCTTAATTATAATTGCAAGATAGGAGTAGTCTTGAGGCACCAGAGGCAGCAGTGGTATGTGTAGACTAT
>NW_027875454.1:0-248 GCF_054177405.1 Leptonychotes weddellii | reverse complement strand
GGCCAAAAATATTAGCTGGGGGAGCAGTATGTTGTGATGTTTAGGTTGCAGTAGTTTCGTTTTTAGCACTTAAAATATCATTTCAGCATTATCACCAATGTACAAGTAATGAAAACTAGAATTGTTTTTATTCAATATAACTGGTAAAAGTACGCTTTACCTGATTTTTAAATTGCCAGTTTGCTTATTGACTATGCTTAAAAGAAATTAATTTGAAAACTCTAAATGAAAATAATTTTTAGGGGTGC
>NW_027875453.1:0-248 GCF_054177405.1 Leptonychotes weddellii | reverse complement strand
GACTCTTTATATTTATAAAGGAATAGGAGGAATATTTATGAGACCAAAGTCTTAAAAGGAGAGCCAAAAATTTTGTTGGTAGGATTTGGTTACTTAACAGGGTGAGGCTGATGCTTTGACCTCCAGAGAATGGCGTTTACTTTTTTGGGAACAACACATAAGACTGGGGTACACATCTAAAAACCAATTTATAATCTTCGTGACCCAGATGAGATTTGGACAGGGTCCTGGGCCGCTAAGGTCACCTT
>NW_027875452.1:0-248 GCF_054177405.1 Leptonychotes weddellii | reverse complement strand
ACTCACACATGCACACACATCACACATACGACTCACACATGCACACATATCACACACATATATTACACACACACTGCCTATGCTTACACACCGTATATGCATATATGCATCATATACACTCCCCTCATACACATACACACACCCTCCCACATCATGAGGAGAACTAAAGAATTTTGTAAAATCCTTTGACCAGAACTGTCAATAAGTCTTTCCTTTATTTGAAAGAGAGAACCAAGGGGTGGAATTTT
>NW_027875451.1:0-1741 GCF_054177405.1 Leptonychotes weddellii | reverse complement strand
CATGTATCATATGATCTCATTGATATGAGGAATTCTTAATCGCAGGAAACAAACTGAGTGTTGTTGGAGTGGGGGGTGGGGTGGGAGGGATGGGGTGACTGGGTGATAGACACTGGGGAGGGTATGTGCTCTGTTAAGCGCTGTGAATTGTGCAGGACTGTTGAATCTCAGATCTGTACCTCTGAGACAAATAATGCAATATATGTTAAGAAAAAAAAAAAGAAGAAGAAGAAGGTAGCGGGAGGGGAGGAATAAAATTTTTTTTTTAATATTTTATTTATTTATTTGACAGAGACACAGCGAGAGAGAGAGAGAGAGCACAAGCAGGGGGAGTGGGAGAGGGAGAAGCAGGCTTCCTGCTGAGCAGGTAGCCCAATGCGGGGCTCGATCCCAGGACCCTGGGATCATGACCTGAGCCGAAGGCAGACGCTTAACAACTGAGCCACCCAGGCGCCCCAACATTCTGATTTTTCACAGTAAATTAGGATTGCTTCAGTTAAGCATCAGTGTTGCTCATATGTAGGTATCTTAGGTCTCCTACAGGTACCTGTCATTTGTGGTCTTGTGATGCTCATACAAAAAAACAAATGTGAAAAGACTGTGCAACAGTTATCAGTGTATTTTCGGAGCTTTATTCACATTTGATATGCAGGCACTGATGTGGTACTAAACTCAATTTCATCAAAGGAAAACTTATTTAAGGAATGTTTTAAAGAGACACTACAACTCTCAGAAGGTTCTTTGTTTGAATTCAAAAACGGGGTTGATCTAGGTAATTTATACTACAGCTTGGGAGTAGTGACACCACCATTGTGGCTGCTTAAACATTTAAGTACCATAATGTCAACAAGAACTCCCTAAAACATAGAAATTAATTGCTCAGAATCATTTACTTTATATATGCTTTCTAAGATATTAATCCTGATTTTAAAACTAATAAGTGTCCATTTAAAAAATACTGAAAATGATAAAGAAGAAGATACCTCGGAATAAACCTAACCAAAGAGGGAAAGGATCTATACTCTAGGAACTACAGAACACTCATGAAAGAAATTGAAGAAGACACAAAAAAGATGGAAAAACATTCCATGCTCATGGATCGGAGGAATAAACATTGTTAAAATGTCTGTGCTGCCCAGAGCAATCTATACCTTCAACGCCATCCTGATCAAAATTCTAATGATACTTTTCAAAGTGCTGGAACAAACAATCCTAAAATTTGTATGGAATCAAAAAAGACCCCGAATCGCCAAGGAAATGTTGAAAGAGAAAAAGCTGTGGCATTACGTTACCCGATTTCAAGCTTTATTACAAAGCAGTGATCACCAAGACAGCATGGTACTGGTGCAAAAACAGACATATAGACCAATGGAACAGAATAGAGAGCCCAGATATGTACCCTCAACTCTATGGTCAAATAATCTTTGACAAAGCAGGAAAAAATATGCAATGGAAAAAAGACAGTCCCTTCAATAAAGTGGTGCTGGGAAAATTGGACATCTATATACAGAAGAATGAAACTTGACCATTCTCTAATACCATACACAAAGATAAACTCAAAATGGATGAAAGACCTCAATGTGAGACAGGAATCCATCAAAATCCTAGAGGAGAACATAGGCAGTAACCTCTTTGACATCGGCCACAGCAGCTTCTTTCAAGAAATATCTCCAAAGGCTAGTGAAACAAAAGCAAAAATGAACTTTTGGGACTTCATCAAGATAATAATCTTCTGCATGGC
>NW_027875450.1:0-248 GCF_054177405.1 Leptonychotes weddellii | reverse complement strand
TTGGGGCGCCTGGGTGGCTCAGTCGTTAAGCGTCTGCCTTCGGCTCAGGTCATGGTCCCAGGGTCCTGGGATCGAGCCCCGCATCGGGCTCCCCGCTCAGCGGGAAGCCTGCCTCTCCCCCCTCCACTCCCCCTGCCTGTGCTCTTCTCTCAATGTGTCTCTCTCTGTCAAATAAATAAATAAAATCTTTAAAAAAAAATAGAATATGAATTTGACTTCAATAATTTTCTTTCATCCTTTCTGAGCAA
>NW_027875449.1:0-248 GCF_054177405.1 Leptonychotes weddellii | reverse complement strand
TTACGATTAAGAAGCGAATTGGTGGTATCCGGATGGAAGCAGTTGACAAAGATGACTTTTTTAAGAAGTTCTGTAATGAAGAGAAATAGCGAAGGCACTTGCTTACCAGGGCCAGCAGAGCGGAGGGAAAGTGGTTTTTTTTATGTGGGTGTTTGTCGGTTTGGTTTCTTGTTTGGTGGGCTAGTTTGATTACGGTCAGGGAGCAAGGGCCAGTGGTGAAGCTAAAGAGAGAAAGAAAGGGAGATTAC
>NW_027875448.1:0-248 GCF_054177405.1 Leptonychotes weddellii | reverse complement strand
TAACCCACATTTTTCCCACAAGTTTCTATTACATGATCATGGATTACAGTGGATAATAGTAGCAAGTTTTCTTTTGCAATATGAATTTAATAGATGTCTACTTTATCTAAGAGGTTCCTAGACAGTCTGATGGACCAAAAGACTAATGCAGTATATCATTAAAATTAGTATAGCACTAATGTATCATTGGGTGTTATATGCAACTGATAAATTATTGAACATTACATCTGAAACTAATGATGTGCTAT
>NW_027875447.1:0-248 GCF_054177405.1 Leptonychotes weddellii | reverse complement strand
GTAAAAGGGAATTGGGCAAAGGGGGTCATTTGAGGGCTGGGGATTCTCTTCAGATGACAATCTACAAATGGCATATTGTTGTGCACTCAGGCGAGGGTACCCTTTTGTTTTATGGTGTGCTCATGAGAATGTGAGATTTTCTGACTTTCTTTGTGGTTTATGAGGTCCTCCCTTGCCATTCCTCCGCTTTGAGGTTCCCCCTGAGGTTCCTCAGCTCAGAAAGCAATCTCTCCTTAGGTCAAATTCAG
>NW_027875446.1:0-248 GCF_054177405.1 Leptonychotes weddellii | reverse complement strand
GCGCCCTACAATGGGATCTTTTATACCCTACTGGTCACATGGCCAACCTAGGCTGTGCAATGATCACATTAGGTGTAAACCATGAATTCATACATCCGTCGACAGCAGATAAGCCAGCCTTGGTGCCTCCAGGGCTGTTTTGAGCATCAAACAGTAATATTATAAATCACTAACTACATAGCTCCTTCTTCTCTTGCCCGGGTATCTGTGCCAGGCTTCCAGATGTTCCTGGAGATAAGCGTAGTCTC
>NW_027875445.1:0-248 GCF_054177405.1 Leptonychotes weddellii | reverse complement strand
TTAAATGTTCTTTCTTGTCTAGAGGCGAGGCAGCCAGGAGGGCTAGATATTTTCCAGTCTCTCCTCTGTTCCTATATCTAGAAATAAGAGACCCTCAAAAGTCTTTCATCCCTCAAGGTCTACAGGAAGCCCAGTCGCTCAATGGGGAAGTTCAATGAATAAATGTGTGTCTTGGTGAGACAGCAAGACGTCTCTTGATTTGAACCCTTTGGTCTAAAAGAGAACCTTGAAGAGGCCCTGCCTAAGAC
>NW_027875444.1:0-248 GCF_054177405.1 Leptonychotes weddellii | reverse complement strand
GTTGGTTGTGCTATTTTCTCAGTGAAAGACTGCAGTTATTTTGTCTGATGTTCATCCTTTCCAAGAAAGAAGGAAAATATTTTGCATATAGGACAAGCTGGAATTCCATCAATTTGTGATTAACTGTCCAGGTACACTAAAATTATAAAATTTAAGGAGATATGCTAGCCCACTGTACCAACCTTGTGTTATACTAGAAGACATAATATCTTTGTGTAGACCTCCACAAAATTACCCTTCTTTCCACT
>NW_027875443.1:0-248 GCF_054177405.1 Leptonychotes weddellii | reverse complement strand
TGTGGCTCCCGAGCCCCTTGGGCCTGCACTGGCCACATGAGCTGCATCAAGGGCTGCTAGTAAACCCGCCCGGAGCAGGTGCTCAGGGCCCCTCCCTGCCCACAGTCCCGCGGTTCTCAGCCAGGAGGCCGGCTCCAGTCTGTGGGCATCAGTTCAGGCCCCCTTCCCTGCCTGTGAATCTGTTTCAGACAAACTCTTACGTCAGCAAGTTAACGAGCTCACACCTGAGCCCTCGGTCAGGTGCCGAC
>NW_027875442.1:0-248 GCF_054177405.1 Leptonychotes weddellii | reverse complement strand
CTTACACTATTTGTTACAAAATCAAGTGTAGATTGAGCAATTACCAAATCAATTTTGTTAATGTGCAAAGTAGTCCCAACTGCATTCCACCCAAAAATTAAAAAGTTCTGAATTATTCTGGGTTGTTAATGCTCTTCAAGATTTCATGATGACATTAAATTCATAATTAAAATACTTCTTAGAAACTGAAGTCTAGGGGTGCCTGGGTGGCTCAGTTGGTTAAGCGACTGCCTTCGGCTCAGGTCATG
>NW_027875441.1:0-248 GCF_054177405.1 Leptonychotes weddellii | reverse complement strand
GGAGCCCAAGCCAGCAGCTGCGTCGGGAGCCGTGCGGGCTCATGCGGTATGCACAGGCAGTTTGTGGCCAAGGGGCACAGTCTCTTAGAAGGATTAGGGGAGGTAGAGGTGCGGTGACCGAGCTGGCGCGGCATCCTAGGGTCAGGTGGGTGTGGATCTGGGGGTGCAGTATTAGTGTTTAGAATCGCATACCTAGTGCCGCAAGCCTTGGCCTGTGAAGTGACAGGGGACGTTTAGGACAGTAGTTC
>NW_027875440.1:0-1741 GCF_054177405.1 Leptonychotes weddellii | reverse complement strand
TACATACCTCCCTGAATTAATTTTTAATGGTTAATTTTTCGTATAATGTGAAAGTATTTAAAAATATATATTTTTAAAAGATTTTATTTATGTATTTGACAGAGAGAGGGAGGGAGAAAGAGCACAAGTAGGGGAAGGGACAGAGGGAGAGAGTGAAGCCAGCTCTCCGCTGAGCACGGAGCCTGATGCGGTGCTCCATGCCAGGGCTCCAGGATCGTGACCTGAGCTGGAGGGAGATGCTTCACTGACTGAGCCACCCAGGTGCCCCAGAAGTATTTTAAAAATATTGGAAAAGTAAGTAGTAGGTGTATTAAAAGACGTTATTTTAAGATACGATATTTCAAGTATGTCAAAAGCAGAATTTGCTATAATTTTACTTTCTTGGCTTTAAAGGAAGACAAATTATCTGTATTTAAAATATGCTTCTTAGCTTTTTTGCCAAAGAGAATATTTTGTATGTTTGACCTTTTCTCATACTATAGTGGCAACCTTGTATTTTCCAATATGAGCTCTTCAAACATCTCTGCAGGACTCCAATGTGACTAGCATGGTTAAAAAGTAATAATAAATCCAGGCCACTAGCAAATTTTTATAAGAATGTAGTAAGCAAATACCATGAATCATTTTAGAAGGTCAAAACACAGTGGTGATTTTTAATATACTAACAACTGCCTGCTCTTTAAAGCCATTTAAGATGAAATATATCAAAACTTAAAACCTTCAGACTATTAAAGAGCCAAGACAGTGACAGCTTTTTGTTAATTATATATAATAATTCATTGCAAATCGTATCTGCTCCCATTAAAAATTCAAAATCTGAAGGCATTTAGTTTAATTTTGTGGATCTCCACCCAAAGGTGAAACTATATAGTCTAATTTTTTGTTGTAAGCCACTTTCCCGTAAGAATTGATATTTTTATCCATAGATTCTCCATTGTCTATGTCGTTACTTCTCCTTTTTATTTTCTAAATCAGAGAGTCTGTTTCTATGTGTTGTTCAAAGCTTCACGTTCCCTTGGGCAAATACCTAGTAGTGCAATTGCTGGGTCATAGGGCAGTTCCAGTTTTAACTTCCTGAGGAACCTCCATACTGTTTTCCAGAGTGGCTGCACCAGTTTGCATTCCCACCAACAGTGTAAGAGAGTTCCCCTTTCTCTGCACGCTCCCCAAGACTGGCTGTTTCTTGTGTTGTTCATTTTAGCCATTCTGATAGGTGTGAGGTGGTATCTCATTGTGGTTTTGATTTGCATTTCCCTGATGATGAGTGATGTTGAGCATCTTTTCTTGTGTCTGCTAGCTATCTGGATGTCTCCTTTGGAAAAGTGGCTATTCACGTCTTCTGCCCATTTCTTAACTGGATTATTTGTGTTTTGGGCGTTGAGGTTGGTATGTTCTTTATAACTAACGCTTTCTCAGATATGGCATTTGCCAATATCTTCTCCCATTCCGTAGGTTGCCTCTTAGTTTTCTTGACTGTTTCTTTCCCTGTGCAGAAGTGTTTTATCTTGATGAAGTCCCAATAATTCATTTTTTGCTTTTGTTTCCCTTGCCTTTGAAGACGAGCCTAGCAAGAAGGTGCTGCGGCCGAGGTCAAAGATGCTGCCGCCTGTGTTCTCCTCTAGGCTCTTGATGGTTTTCTGTCTCCCATGTAGGTCTTTGATCCATTTGGAATTTATTTTTATGTATGCTGTAAGAAAATGGTCCAGTTTCATTCTTCTGCATGTGGCTGTCCAGTTTTCCC
>NW_027875439.1:0-248 GCF_054177405.1 Leptonychotes weddellii | reverse complement strand
TTTGCAGCCACTTTGGGTTGTCTGGCCTTGGGTGTAGGTGGTCCTGGCATCTAGTGGTTAGAGTCCAAAGATGCCGTAAACATCCTTCGATGGACAAGACCGCCGTCCTCAATGAAGGATTATCCCGCCTGCAGCATCCAGAGTGCCACGGTTGAGAAACACCAGCTTAGATGTTTCCCTGCTTGAGGAGAATGACCACGATGCCATTCAATTTGAGGGAAAGGAGGGCTATAAATCCAGAGCTTAGG
>NW_027875438.1:0-248 GCF_054177405.1 Leptonychotes weddellii | reverse complement strand
GCTAAATAAAAGCCAATCAGTATACAGTTGATTTAAGGAAAATGGTAAATAAATAAAGTTACAGGTATTTTGCAGACATGGCAAAACCCACCAAGGTGGAGCACAGGAGAGGGAGGCTGGGGGAATACTGGACTCAGCCGGAGGGCTCCTGCCCTTGTCCCTCCTGTGACCTTGGTAAGAGTGTCAGCGTAATTTAGGTCTTTGAGGTCTCTTTCTTCCGCGCCCCGTCGGGGTGACGGGAGAGACTT
>NW_027875437.1:0-248 GCF_054177405.1 Leptonychotes weddellii | reverse complement strand
TTTTTTTAAAGATTTTATTTATTTATTTGAGACAGAGAGAATGAGAGAGAGAGAGCACATGAGAGGGGGGAGGGTCAGAGGGAGAAGCAGGCTCCCTGCCGAGCAGGGAGCCTGATGCGGGACTCGATCCAGGGACTCCAGGATCATGACCTGAGCCGAAAGCAGTCGCTTAACCAACTGAGCCACCCAGGCGCCCCAGATTTATTTATTTTAGAAAGAAAGTGTGTGCGAGTGGGTGGAGGGGCAGA
>NW_027875436.1:0-248 GCF_054177405.1 Leptonychotes weddellii | reverse complement strand
GTTTCAGAAGCATAGTTATTAACTCTTCTTTAAACGTTTGGTAGAATTCCCCTGGGAGGCCATCTGGCCCTGGACTCTTATTTGTTGACAGATTTTTGATTACTGATTCAATTTCTTTGCTGGTTATGGGTCTGTTCAAATTTTCTATTGCTTCCTGTTTTAGTTTTGGTAGTTTATATGTTTCTAGGAATTTATCCATTTCTTCAAGATTGCCTAATTTGTTGGCCTACAGTTGCTCATAATATTCT
>NW_027875435.1:0-248 GCF_054177405.1 Leptonychotes weddellii | reverse complement strand
GACAGACCACACCCAGACCACACTCAGCCTTCCTTAGGCTGCAGCTCCGTGGCCTCACTTGGCTCTGAATCCCCTGCTGTGGCTCCTCCCCGAGGACCGTCTCCAGCTGTCTCCCCTGCTCCATGCTTCTCCTCTAAGCGTGTGAGGCCCCATGTCAGCACTGTCCCCAGGGCAGGGAGCAGAAGCACGAAGACATCAGTGAGCCTGTCCCCTATGGCCTACAGTGTGGGTCCCTAGAAGACTGGTCT
>NW_027875434.1:0-248 GCF_054177405.1 Leptonychotes weddellii | reverse complement strand
GTCGTTAGATCTGTCCTGGAGCCAGGCTCTGCACTCAGGGGGAGTCTGCCTGAGGATTCTCTCCCTCTACCACTCTCATGCTCTCTCTCTTTCTCAAATAAATAAATAAAATCTTAAAAAAAGAATAACTTTTTATATTTCCTTACATAAAATAATCCTTTCTTTTCTAGGTGTGAAATTAATAAAAATAAAGTTATGCTTAGAAAAAAAATTGTGCAAAGCAGGTTTTCTCAATGCCATTCGATTCT
>NW_027875433.1:0-248 GCF_054177405.1 Leptonychotes weddellii | reverse complement strand
TTAGAAATAAATAGCAACAGCAGGAGAAGTATAAAAGGGATAGGTTGTTTTTTTTTTTTTTTAAAGATTTTATTTATTTATTTGAGACAGAGAGAATGAGAGAGAGAGAGCACATGAGAGGGGGGAGGGTCAGAGGGAGAAGCAGGCTCCCCGCCGAGCAGGGAGCCCGATGCGGGACTCGATCCCGGGACTCCAGGATGACCTGAGCCGAAGGCAGTCGCTTAACCAACTGAGCCACCCAGGCGCCC
>NW_027875432.1:0-248 GCF_054177405.1 Leptonychotes weddellii | reverse complement strand
GTATCTAATGTCAGACTCCCCAAAGTGGCAATAGTAAGCAAATGAAGAGGTGATCAAAGTGCCAGTTCTTTAAATACCCTGGAAGTAACTTATGCTGGAAGGGAGGGACTTGCAACAAGATAAAGAAGTACCACAGCAACAGCTGCTGCCTCTGTGTCTGCAGCTCTGTGATCAGGAGCGGCAACCTACAACCAGAACATGGGTCCCTGACATTTGGAGAACAGAGTCCTTGTTGCCCATCCCTGCTC
>NW_027875431.1:0-248 GCF_054177405.1 Leptonychotes weddellii | reverse complement strand
TGTAAAACTATATGATACATTAACAAAAATGTATTCTTTACTTGGTCACAAAGATAATAAATTTCAAACAGAGATTTTATAGACCATATTCACTTAATCTTAATTCACTGAGATGATAATTAAATGATGAAAAGATTATTTAAAAAAATTTTTTTAAAGATTTTTTTTTTAAGTAATCTCCATACCCAGTGTGGGGCCCGAACTCATGACCCCAAGACCAAGAGTTACACTGCTGACTCAGCCAGCCA
>NW_027875430.1:0-248 GCF_054177405.1 Leptonychotes weddellii | reverse complement strand
GAAGCAGACTCCCCGCCGAGCAGGGAGCCCGATGCGGGACTCGATCCCAGGACTCCAGGATCATGACCCGAGCCGAAGGCAGTCGCCCAACCAATTGAGCCACCCAGGCGCCCCAAATAAATAAAATCTTAAAAAAAACACAAAAAACCTCACTCATTTCCTTGGTCTCCTGCCTTCATCTCCCGAGTAACACTTGAGGAGCTGGGAGAGGTACCAGGGAAGGAGAAAGGAGGGCCATTTGGACTAGG
>NW_027875429.1:0-1741 GCF_054177405.1 Leptonychotes weddellii | reverse complement strand
TCCCTCATGCCGAGCGATGGTGAGCACTTTTTCATGTATCTGTTGGCCATCTGGATGTCTTCTTTGGAAAAATGTCTGTTCATGTCTTCTGCCCATTTCTTGATTGGATTCTTTGTTCTCTGGGTGTTGAGTTTGATAAGTTCTTTATAGATTTTGGATACTAGCCCTTTATCTGATATGTCATTTGCAAATATCTTCTCCCATTCTGTCAGTTGTCTTTTGGTTTTGTTGACTGTTTCCTTTGCTGTGCAGTAGCTTTTTATCTTGATGAAGTCCCAATAGTTCATTTTTGCCCTTGCTTTCCTTGCCTTTGGCTATGTTTCTAGAAAGAATTTGCTGCAGCTGAGGTCGAAGAGGTTGCTGCCTGTGTTCTCCTCTAGGATTTTAATGGACTTCTGTCTCACATTTAGGTCTTTCACCCATTTTGAGTCTGTTTTTGTGTGTGGGTAAGGAAATGGTCCAGTTTCATTGTTCTGCATGTGGCTGTCCAAATTTCCCAACACCATTTGTTGAAGAGACCATCTTTTTTCCATTGGACATTCTTTCCTGCTTTGTCGAAGATTAGTTGACCACAGAATTGAGGGTCCATTTCTGGGCTCTATTCTGTTCCATTGATCTATGTGTCTGTTATTGTGCAAGTACCATACTGTTTTGATGATTACAGCTTTGTAATAGAGCTTGAAGTCCAGAATTGTGATGCCACCAGCTTTTCTTTTCAACATTCCTCTGGCTATTCGGGGTATTTTCTGGTTCCATACCAATTTTAGGATTATTTATTCCATTTCTTTGAAAAAAGTTGATGGTACTTTGATAGGGATTGCATTGAATGTGTAGATTGCTCTAGGTAGCATTGACATCTTCACAATATTTGTTCTTCCAATCCATAAGCATGGAACATTTTCCATTTCTTTGTATCTTCCTCAATTTCTTTCATGAGTATTTTATAGTTTTCTGAGTGTAGATCCTTTGCTTCTTTGGTTAGATTTATTCCTGGGTATCTTATGGTTTTGAGTGCAATGGTAAATGGGATCGACTCCTTAATTTCTCTTTCTTCTGTCTTGTTATTGGTGTGTAGGAATGCCACTGATTTCTGTGCACTGATTTTATATCCTGTCACTTTACTGAATTCCTGTATGAGTTCTAGCAGATTTGGGGTGGAGTCTTTGGGGTTTTCCACATAAAGTATCATATCATCTGCAAAGAGTGAGAGTTTGACCTCTTTGTCAAATCGAATGCCTTTTATTTCTTTTTGTTGTCTCATTGCTATGGCTAAGACTTCTAGTGCTATGTTGAATAGCAGTGGTGATAGTGGACATCCCTGCCGCGTTCCTGACCTTAGGGGGGAAGCTCTCAGTTTTTCCCCATTGAGAATGATACTTGCTGTGGGCTTTTCATAGATGGCTTTTATGATATTGAGGTATGTACCCTCTATCCCTACACTCTGAAGAGTTTTAAGAAAGGATGCTGTACTTTATCAAATGCTTTTTCTGCATCTATTGAGAGGATCATAGGGTTCTTGTTCTTTCTTTTATTAATGTATTGTATCACATTGATTTGTGGATGTTGAACCAACCTTGCAGCTCAGGAATAAATCCCACTTGGTCATGGTGAATAATCCTTTTAATGTACTGTTGGATCCTATTGGCTAGTATTTTGGTGAGAATTTTTGCATCCATGTTCATCAGGGATATTGGTCTGTAATTCTCCTTTTTGATGGGGTCTTTGTCTGATTTAGGGTTCA
>NW_027875428.1:0-248 GCF_054177405.1 Leptonychotes weddellii | reverse complement strand
TGGAAAAAGTATTGAAGGATTCAATAAGTTCTAGAACAGAATATATATATTATGCTCTTCATGTTGTGAAATTACTACTATATAACTAAAACAAGTAAAAAAAAAAGTCAGATGATTGAGGTTGGGGAGAAGAGAGAATAGGAAGAACTTTTTCACCAGATATTTATTAAAACCAGTCTTAGATCATAGTGGTAAATGTAAAGACATAATGGAGAATAAAATAATAAGACCATTAAGGAACAAAATGT
>NW_027875427.1:0-248 GCF_054177405.1 Leptonychotes weddellii | reverse complement strand
TGTCCCTGCACGAAAGTCACCTCTTGCCGAGGTGTCCCTGACCACCCATGTAAGGCTGGTCTCCTCCTTTGCGTCCACACAGGACCGAGACGCTGAGCCTTTAGGCGTGCTGAGGAGAGAATCGAGTCAGGGCGAGCCAGACTTTTTCGGGGCGACGGGTGGTGTGGGGAGGAGAAGCGGTGGCAGCAAACACTCACCGCGCCCCTATGTCCCTGGCACGGGGCTAAGCTCTTTATAGATAACACTTG
>NW_027875426.1:0-248 GCF_054177405.1 Leptonychotes weddellii | reverse complement strand
TGCAATACCTGATCCAAAATAGTAATAGGATCACATTACATTTACTGGAAGAACTCATTTGCCTCGTCAGATATGGGGACGGAACTTCTCATCATATTTTTTCACTCTGGACTTCTAAAAGCCTGATGATGATTCCACTGGTGTTTCTTCCATCTCTGTTACACAAGAGGAAAGCATCTTCTAACTCAATTAGCATGCTAAAGAATGGGTTTGGTTTTGTGCTCCATTAAAGTCAACTAAATGGATGC
>NW_027875425.1:0-248 GCF_054177405.1 Leptonychotes weddellii | reverse complement strand
CCTCAGTATCCACATCCCCACCAGCGCCATATGTTTGTTATCACGGATAAACCTACATTGACACATCATTATCACCCAAAGTCCGTAGTGTATGTTACAGTTCACTTTTGGTTTTGTACATTCTATGGGTTTGGACAGATGTGTAATGACATGTATTCATCATTATAGTATCGTACAGAGTATTTTCACTGCCCTAAAATTCCCCTGCGCTCCACCTATTCATCTTACCCACAGCTCTGGCAATTACT
>NW_027875424.1:0-248 GCF_054177405.1 Leptonychotes weddellii | reverse complement strand
TAGAAATATATAAATCCAGGGACGCCTGGGTGGCTCAGTCAGTTAAGCGTCTGCCTTCGGCTCAGGTCATGATCCCGGGGTCCTGGGATCGAGTCCCGCATCGGGCTCCCTGCTCTGTGGGGAGTCTGCTTCTCCCTCTGCCTCTGTCTCTCTCTGTGTCTCTCATGAATAAATAAATAAAATCTTTAAATAAAAAAAAATAGAAATATATAAATCCTAGTAGAATTAAGCAGTGCATTATCAAGCAT
>NW_027875423.1:0-248 GCF_054177405.1 Leptonychotes weddellii | reverse complement strand
CCAACACCATTTGTTGAAGAGACTGTCTTTTTTCCATTGGACATTCTTTCCTGCTTTGTCGAAGATTAGTTGACCATAGAGTTGAGGGTCCATTTCTGGGCTCTCTATTCTGTTCCATTGATCTATGTGTCTGTTTTTGTGGCTAGGCCATTTCTATATAGAGAAGGTAAGGCCATGCTATTGAGAGGCATATTTGTGACGGTCTCATGCACATAATGACTCAAATAGGTGGGATTTTTTTTCTCCTT
>NW_027875422.1:0-248 GCF_054177405.1 Leptonychotes weddellii | reverse complement strand
TTTTAGAAATAAATAGCAACAGCAGGAGAAGTATAAAAGGGATAGGTTGTTTTTTTTTTTTTAAAGATTTTATTTATTTATTTGAGACAGAGAGAATGAGAGAGAGAGAGCACATGAGAGGGGGGAGGGTCAGAGGGAGAAGCAGGCTCCCCGCCGAGCAGGGAGCCCGATGCGGGACTCGATCCCGGGACTCCAGGATGACCTGAGCCGAAGGCAGTCGCTTAACCAACTGAGCCACCCAGGCGCCC
>NW_027875421.1:0-248 GCF_054177405.1 Leptonychotes weddellii | reverse complement strand
TCACGAGGGACGGACGGGAACAGACTGCCTGCTTCCCTCTGCCGACTCGTCCTGCTTCACCCGTTCCGGGTGCCTGTGCCCAGTCCAGCCGTGGGATAGACTAAGCCCCCACGAGCTCACACATTCTCAATTGGCCAGAATCTGGACTAAGATAGGTAGATTCAGCAGGTGTTTGGGTGCTTACTCTGAGCTCTGCACCAAGACAGTGGGCCTGTGGCCCTGCCCTCAAGGGGCTTAAACCTGGGAGG
>NW_027875420.1:0-248 GCF_054177405.1 Leptonychotes weddellii | reverse complement strand
TAATGTGAAACCAATGTGCTAGTTTGAGTCTGAGATCCTGTGAGTCGATGTCATTTGATAAAGCAAGAATAAGAGGATAGAGAATACTTCTACTCTGGACAGTTTTTTGTTTTTTTTTAAAGATTTTTGTTTCTTTATTTGACAGAGAGAGACACAGCGAGAGAGGGAACACAAGCAGGGGGAGTGGGAGAAGGAGAAGCAGGCTCCTGGTGGAGCAGGGAGCCCGAAGTGGGGCTCAATCCCAGGAC
>NW_027875419.1:0-1741 GCF_054177405.1 Leptonychotes weddellii | reverse complement strand
GAAACACCGGCTCAGTATTCCATGTATATTTTGAACCATCTAATTACTTGTAATAACATTTTGACTACTTGACTACTTCACTGTTAGATGAGATTCTTTTATATCTGATACATATTTTATTATGTAGTGATTTTACACATTCTCTCAATGGCCAGCCATTTTATCTCTGCACTGTTTTTAGCACAAAAAGATTTTTTAAAAAGTTTGTAGGATAAGGAGCAGGATATAATCCCTTTCTGATTATATTGTGATAAACTTTTCTCTCTATGATATATGTTGTAAGCGGAGCCTTGTTTCACTCAGAACACAGTCAAAAACATATGTGTGATTATCTTAAAATTAGGAGTCAGTAGATAAAAAGGAGAAATAAAACAGTAGGGAAAACAAAAATCAGTGCCTGGAAAACTGGACATATAACTTAAGAAATATGTGATGGGAAGATACTCTTCAGGCTTTCCTGTATCGTCATACCAGAATGGATTCCAAGTGACTAAAGATTTAAATTTAAAAACTGAAACCATCTTAGTATGTGAAAATATAATAGGCAAATGTTTGTAATCTTGACACATAGAGACCTTTCTGAACGTGACATAAATATCTAAAATCATACAGTAAAAGACAAGAGATTTGTTCATAAGAACGTTTAAAAAGTAAAATATAAAATTCCTTAATCTAAGTAATATGATGCAAAAAATAAGAGTAATTAGCGGCGCCTGGTGGCTCAGTTGTTAAGCATCTGCCTTCGGCTCAGGTCATGATCCCAGGGTCCTGGAATCGAGCCCCGCATCAGGCTCCCTGCTCAGCAGGAAGCCTGCTTCTCCCTCTCCCACTCCCCCTGCTTGTGTTCCCTCTCTTGCTGTCTCTCTCTCTGTCAAATAAATAAATAAATAAATAAATAAATCTTTTTAAAAAATGAGTAATTAAAACAGTTCTTATATTAATAAACTTAATAATTCTAAATTATAAGTAAAATAGGAAGGTAAACATTCAGTAGAAAAGAAGTACAAAGGCAGTTCTAGAAACAAGGAATACCCAGTAAGCATATGAAAATATGTTCAGCCTTACCACTAAGTAAAATATGCAAATAAATAACATAATGAAATACTTTTTGTCTGTCATCTTGAGGATGATTAAAAGTTGAGCAGTATTCATTCTCATAGCAACAGATATTCTCAACAAACTTTAATTGGTACTTTTTGGAAAGAATTTATCCTAAGGAAAAATTTGTACATAGGTCAAGAAAATTAGCTATAGTTTTGTTTTTAAAAGTGAAGTATGCCCAGTATTAGGAGATTAGTTAAATGACTAGAGGATTGGTTAAATAAACAGTGGAAAACTAGCTCTTGGTCATGAGAATTCAGATGATTTTTACTTCTCTGTACTTCTGTACTGATTGAATTTACAAGAAAATTACTACATTTATATCAGAAAAGATAGTTTCTTGCAATTAAAAAAAAAAAAGGCTTTCAAATGCAGTCTTGTAAAGAAGCCACTGGAGGGGCGCCTGGGTGGCTCAGTCGTTGGGTGTCTGCCTTCGGCTCGGGTCGTGATCCCGGGGTCCTGGGATTGAGCCCCGCATCGGGCTCCCTGCTCAGTGGGGAGCCTGCTTCTCCCTCTCTCTCTGCCCACCCCCTCCTCATGTTCTCTCTCTCTCTCAAATAAATAAATAAAAATCTTAAAAAAAAAAAAAAAAGAAGCCACTGGAGGAATTAGACTTTTAAACTGTGGTAGAACAGAGGCT
>NW_027875418.1:0-13129 GCF_054177405.1 Leptonychotes weddellii | reverse complement strand
GGACATTCTTTCCTGCTTTGTCAAAGATGAGTTGACCATAGAGTTGAGGGTCCATTTCTGGGCTCTCTATTCTGTTCCACTGATCTACGTGCCTGTTTTTGTGCCAGGCATGGACCTGTTTCCATCATTGAGAACGTCCAGTTGCACGGGACCCATGCAGGGGTCAGTGGTGAATATCCACGTTTGGGGGGGTGCAGCTCGGGAGATGGGAACGGAGAACCAGTGATGCCAAGTCAGGGGGCCGTCCAGCAAGGAGGAGGGCCTAGGGCTGGCTTTTAGGATATGTACTAAGTTGGGAGAAAGAGGCAGAAGGAGAACAAACAAACATTGCCTGGGGTTTTGGAAAAGTGGAAGACTCAGCATAGCATAAAATCCTGGCAACAGAAAGGGAGAAAATGTCAGTGAGGAGGGAGTGGTGCCAATGTCAGATGCTGCAGGAAAATCAAGGAGAAAAAGAACCCGGGGGGGGGGGGGAAATTGTCTTTAGTAATCTGAGGTCATCAGTGACCTGTGAAGCTTGATGGAGGGTGGGGCAGAGATGTCATCAAATAGGAATGCCACCGGCTTCCTCTGAGACTACGGCAGCGGAAACGGTCACGGTCTCGGTCTCGGTGGAGTGGTGGGGGACGGGAGTTAGGGGGAAGAGCATCGGGTGGGGAGCAGAAGGGAGAGGAGTGAAGGAGATCGAGCTGTCACCACCACCAAGGGCCTCATTCAATCATGGCTTTTTTCTCCAAGACAAGGACGACTGGGACAAAAGAAGAGGGAATCGTCCAGGGCTGGTTAAGAACAGGGTACTCCCGAGAACCAGACGCCCTTGGGATGGAATGAGAAAAGGGGTGCGAGGAGAGGGGCTCGAATTTGGGGGGCTCGGGGATGGGCAGCAGGGGAGCTGTGGGCAGGCTTGCGGCCACTCTGCCCTGAGATGGAACAGTTGCTTGAAGCCAGAGAATGCATCAGCTTGGTCTGCTTGCTTTTGCTCTCCCATCTTCCTTACCACCCTTCCACTGGATTCTTCCTTTTGATTGATTTGATTTTGATTTTGTTTTCTAATATGCATTAGACCTTCACATTTATGTATAGCTTTACTACCTAGCTTTCTAGATTTCTCTAAGACTGTCGCAGCTAGACACGCCACGTATTATTCACCCATGTCTGTGTCATCTGTTTAGGATTGTACAAACAAGGACGGGCTCTGTTTTCCTTGTGCTGTACAGGGCTCATGATACTACTGTGAACATATGGGCAATGAATTCAATACTGCTTAATTATAAAGATCAGGAATTACACTTGTATTTGAAGAGCTGCTTTTAAACATAGATGTATACAGTTGAATATACAGTTTACGTGAGTGCCTGTATGCATTGGCAACGCCGCTGACCCAAGATAACCTGTCCTCCTTGCCATTAGGGTAAACAGTGGTTAGAGATGGATTTAATTTTGGATCTTAGTTTACAATGTGCTGATACGAAATGCTTTGCGTGCATCATTTTATTTAATCCCTGAAACTGGAGCGGTAGGTATTCTGATTGTCATTTCCGAGATGAGGCAATTGTGGCAGAGGCTGGTTAAGTCCCTTGCCCAGAGTCGTGCAGCAAGTACGAGTGACGGAGTAGGAATTGCAACCTGGCTCTCTCTGGCGCCCAGTCTCGCGTCCTTAATGTCCTCTGTGTCTCAGGCCAGTACTCTAAAGTGACCGGTCTGTTCCTGAAGCCATGACTGGCTTGGCCGCAACTCTGAGCATGCCCACATAAGGACGTGTTTGCTCTCTGTAGCCGTAATTCTCCTCTCATTCCTGAGAGGTGGAAAATGATCATGGGGAAGTAACAAATAACACCTCTTGGTGTCAGCCCAGCCTTCACGGGGGACAGAATGCTTAGCAACTCTTTCAAAGTATCCAAGACAAAACTTGACCTTTAAGCAGTTTCTCCATTTAGAGTTAAATTTGTCTTCAACAAATATGGTTTGAATAAATCAAGACCTCCTGTTTTAGCTATTTAACTGGGAAGGTAATATTTCCAATCTGATTTAAAATTTTTTCTTTTGCCAAATTCCACAGGGGGGAAAAAAAAGGAATGCTAAAGTTCAGGATAAAAAGAAACTTCCCAGGAAGTGCATTGGTACAAACCATAGCTGTGGTCATCATAAATATCACTTTTACTTTCCAAACTAAAGTCTGGGGTTTCCATGGTAACTGTTTTTAACCCCAGCTGGTTTGTATCATGTGTTTTTTTTTTTTTTTTTTGCAGAGAAGCCAGTGGAGCAGGATCTGGCTATGTTACAAAGTCCAGGTATCAATATCAGATGGGTCTCCTGGGACCATTTAGAAACCAGATAGAAAAATACTGCATGCAACACCTCTCCCACCCAACCGCTACCTTCCCAAACCCTTGCACTTTGCTACTGTCCTGATCAAGTGCCAGAGCTCCCAAAGTCTACCGTCCCCTCAAAGGCAAAGCATAGGCTGCATCCAACTGTGACTTTGATGTCTAGTTGTGTGTATTGGACGGGAATTAGAACTGCAGGCTTTTGATTTACTAATGTCGCATCCATTAGAATGTTCTTGGGTAATAGTGTTTCATAAGGGTCAGAATGTAGATTTGACAGTCCGGGCCAAATGTAAACTGGAGAAATTGCATCTTGCCTTCCTGTGACTCACCCAGGCTTCCAGATGGAAGTGATTTCCCAAGGTCACGGCAAAGCTCAGTGCAACGGTGTCTCTCGTGTGGCGAACATATGGTGTGATGGTGCAGGTCAGGACTTCTTTTCCTGTTCTCATCCTTGACTTTGGCAGAGTGAGCCTGCCCCTGAGAACTTCTCTCCAATCATGGGAGACTCGCAGGAACAGCATGTGCCTCTCCTCTCCCCCCTGCATTTCTCACTACACCCGCCCCAAGCCCTGCTCCTGTGTTCCAGGCGTAGTGAAGGGAACTAAGGAAGAAATGCGCCTGCTTCCACCAAATCATTTCCATTTCTTAAAATAAACCCCAGCTTTCCTCTTCTGGGAAGCCACTCCAGAGTGGACTGGGATCTCAAAATATCTTTTATTTACTTTATGCAAGAAACTTATTGAGAGCCTCCTGGGTGGCAGACACAAGTGGACCCTGACTTCAAGGTGGAGACCAACAGATCACGGAGCCCCATACAGGGTCATGACAAGTACAGGGGCACAGTTGGAAGAGGTTGGTTTTCCAATCTGGGGGGTAGGATGTCAAAAAGGCTTCCTCAAAGGAGCAACTTGACTAGCATGAATCAGAGGCTGCTAACATGATTAACGTGTACATTCCATAATGCTAACATAGGTTTCATTGCACACATCTGTATATAAATCTGTCTTGATATCTCCCTAGATTATCAAAATCTCGAATGCAAACACCTGGTCTTTATTATACAAGGCTCAGTGTCTGACTTACCTAGAATAGAGCTGAGAACATAGTGAGGGGCATCGTGGCCTTGACTCTGCTTCAGAAACAAAGGACAGATTGGAGGCAGTTTATGTGAGTGGGTGGCCTTGTGCAAGACAGCTGGGGTGCCGCATTCAGGTGGAGCAGTGAATTGACAGTGACATCCAAAAGCAACACAATAGGGGACTGGCACACAGGACTTGTATCTTCAGCCATCTGTCTTATTTTCTACCATTTCTTTGATAGTAATGGTCCCTACATCGTAGCTATGATTTTAGACTTTGGAGTTATCCTGGTTTAGAAGGATGACTTTTGAGGGTTCACACCCGCTTACTGTATGACTCTGGGAAGGTCTCTTCTTTCCAGGCCTCAGATCTTCATCAGCAGAATGGCAGGATTGGCTTAGATGATCGTCTCTAAGACTCTGAATTGTATTCTAGAGGCCTAACCTGAATCAGTCTTAATCAGCTTTGAATCCTCAGGGCCTCAGCATAATAGCAAGTACTGAATAAATATCTATTGAATTCAATTAAAGAGATTCGAAATCCAGTCCTCCATGCGAAGTGATGAAACTGCTCTCGATGTAGGATGCAGAGAACCTGATCAAATTTGTATGAATGGCAGAACGAAGGGTTGGGGTTTTCTTCCTGTCACAGACACTCGGACGGAGGGTGGCATCAGTGACTCTGGTCTTTAAGCTAGTCCAACTTTGCTTCTTCAGATGTACATTCAGGCAAAGGGCTCATGTTAAATATTTAAATAGAAAAGGAAAAAATTCAGTTATCCAAAGTACTAAAAAGGGTGGTCTTGTAAAGTTAAGAAAGTCTTCAAGGGTCTTTTGGTGCCAGAGAAGAAAACATGGCGTGAAACATCTGTATGATTGAACGCCTGTCCTTGTTTGTACTCAGTTGCTTGGCTTAACTTTACACAGTCCTGAGAAACAGGAGTCTTGTGATCAGTATAGACAGCCAACTGGGACAACTCAAGCCAAAAAAAGAAAAACATTGAATTGTCCTAATTGTATGTTGTAGTGCTTCCAGTGACTTAAAGATGATTTTTTTTTTAAAGATTTTTATTCATGAGAGAGAGAGCACAAGTGGAGGGCGGGCAGAAGCAGAGGAAAAAGTAGACTCCCCGCCAAGGGGGGAGCCCAAAGTGGGGCTCAATCCGTGGACCCTGGGGTCATAACCTGAGCCGAAGGCAGACGCTTAACCGACTGAGCCACCCAGGCGCCCCTTAAAGATGATTCTGCTTCCCTGTCCTCTGAGTTGCCTAAAGTATTGTGTTAGGATAGGGATCAAAGCCAGCAAAGGTGGGAGCACACTGAGCCATAGATATATCTCCACACATGTGAGCTTCTTGAGGGGAGCGTCAATCGCCCTCGCAAAATTGTTTCATAAGGCAAAGTTTTTTTATCCTGTCCTATCAAACATCCCCATTGTGGACATTAGTCAGCCCTCAGGCTATTTAGTTGAGTACCAATGACTAGTGTAGACTTTAATGTGACCTTTACTACTCTTTTTAACCATGGTTTTTCATGTAGATTCCGTACCCCACCTGAGGCTGTTTTAATACTATGGAGTCAGTGTGGAGGAAAAATAAATAAAAAATCAAAAACCTTCCCAGAGTGGCTTTTGGAAAAGATGCAGGCAGATGCTGGGTAGAGGAAGGTGAACTTTGTATGCTTTAATCCTATTTACAAAGACAAGAATTTTCCAGCATGTATGTGCTAAGCCACTTTTTATATACCTTTTTTCTATAGCCATAGCTCTGTTAGCATACCGAAGTCAAGGCCCATTACCCATTTAGGGAATGGCAGGGCTAGGATGGGAGCCAGGACCCTCTGACTCTGGAACCCAGGCCTTTCCCCTGCACCATGCTGCCTTCCTAGGCTGGGCCTTTGCATCCCCGAAGCTCTTTTGGAACTGCCTTTAACTGCATGAAACCTGGCCTGAGCACTTAGCTCTGCTCTCACCCACCTCAAACACACTGCTGGCCCATCCTGCAGAAGACAGAGAAAAACATCCCCTTCTGAGTAATAAGCAGAGATTTTGTTTGAAATTTCCCCAAATCTTCATACTGTAATTTGCAAACTTGGCATCCGAGAGGCTACCTGTTTGCTCTTACTTGCAGTTTGGAAAAGCAGCTGGGAGGTGAGTCATGCCACCTTGGTTATGGTCCTATAACCTCAGTAATTTGCTACACTTCTTCAGGAGTTTACTGAGAGTTTTTAGTGACATAGCTGCAGTTTGAGATTTGCTATTGTTTTTGAGAACTCTGGATCATTTGAACTTTTTCTCCTAACACAGTAATTCAGTGTAAGAACAATACCATTAGCCCAAGAGCTCTGGACAATTTCGGGGCACTTTCTCTTCAGGGATATGGGGTAAAGAAAGGCAGAAAGGGACTTCTGCAGGATTAGCACTTCAAATGCTTGGGTTAACCAGGGCCCTGCGATGAGACTCATTGAGTCGATCAGTCTGCCGTTCATCACCTCGTACATGGCTCCACCAAGGGGTGGAAAGAACCCAGGATCATGAATCAGTACACTTTAGGTGAGTTCCAGCCTTATCACTAAGCACCACGGGCATATCCCTGAATGTCTCTGTGCGGAACTGCATTACTTGTCTGACAAATGGGGTTTGTTTAAAAGGTGCCCCAATTGCCTCAGAATAATATTAGAGAGTCATCTGAAGGAAAAGATTTGAGAGCTATAAAAAGCGAAGTATTGGAAGAAGGTAAGATTGTCTTCTTACACAGGCCACAAGGCATGAAGAATCCTTCACTAAAGCGGTAGCCAGTCTGTTGATGACGAGGTAAGAACAGTGTAGTCAGTGGGCAGGTGGCTTGGTGCCGATGGTCCTCATCAGTCTGTGAAAAGTGTTTAGAGACATTTGTAGCAAGATGACAGAATAATTTTAGGTCTGTTGAATATCATAATAAAAATCGGGGCTTGTGTTTGCTTGACTTTTTTTTTTCCTTTTTTATTTTTTTGTAATTTCCTTTTCTTACTTTTAAAAAAAGTACTGGTGCATGCTGGATTTAGAAAAAAGTAGCCCTTCTCACAGATGATTTGAGAAGCTCTGGTATGTGAGGCATCAAAAGTCCAGGAGACAAGTGAAGAATTAAAGTAAGATTCTGTATATTTTATTCACACAGTGAAAGGCCAACAGGAAGCAGAAAACATAAGTGTTGGTTCCAAGGGGATGGGTCACTTCTCTCCCAGATGTTTGTGTCCTGGAGGGACAACCAGAGGATGTGTCCTGACCTTGGAGACTGACTCAGCATCATCAAAAGGAACAAAGGTCCATAGCGTCGGGCTACAAGTGCTTTTCCTAAGATGGTGCTGAGGACCATGGGGGCTGATGGCTCCTTTCCTGGGCTGGTGGGACCTGGGGGAGGATGACCACGAAGCTAAATAACATTCACAAGAGTCAACTAAGGAAAGAGAGAATGCTAATAGGACAGCCCCCATTTCATGTTGGTTTTTCATTCATATTTATTCCTCTAGATGAAATTTAGAATTGTTTAGTTCTAAACAAACTGTTAGTTGGAATTCTGTTAACTTATGTGTTAAAATGAATAGAATTGGTATCTTCACAATATAAAAACTTCCCATCCAGGAATGGATCGCTTTGTTGAAGGCAGTTAGTTTTTGTAGCTTTATCTTTGTTTATTCTATACATTCCCTGTTAAATGTATCCCTAGGTATTTTATATTTTTATTGTTACTGTGATGGAATCTTATCCCCCATCACATTCCAACAATTCTAACTATTGCTAGTATATAAGAAGACTATAGATTTCTACTACGTTTAGTGTTTAATCAGCCACCTACCTGCTTTCTTACAATACTAGTAAATCTTTTTCCAGCTAATTCTTTTGGGTTATCCAGATATACAAAAATCCAGATATACAAAAATACATTTACTAACTCTCGGCCTCCTTTCCAATATGTATAACCCACCTTTTTCTTGGCTGATTACCTTAGCTGTTCTTTCCAGAACAACGTTAATTATATGAGGCTATCTTGTTGGAACTCTACAGGCTGCTGGATCTTTCTTTCCATATCAATAGAAACACGGAACTTAGAAGCTCTGTATTAGCCTCCTCTTCCTCACCACTGTTCCTCAAACACTGGTTGATAGACATGACATCTTTCAGATGACTGTGGAAGGTAATCTTGGGAGAAATATGCAAGGTGAATGCATTGTGTCCACTTTGCCTTAGTAATATGGTGCAAGAAGAGAAGATGGGATTGAGGGACTGATTATATGTCCAATTATGAGGTTCCTGAATTTTTCAAAGCATCTTAATTGGTCTCAAGAGGTGCCTAACCGAGGCACCACTGGGCTTCCTAGTTAGGGCTGGGTCAGGCCAATTGCTTCAATTTCACAGCACCCTATGTACCCTGCCTTGCTGTCCTTCTGAGGTCTGTACTTTGTATTTTATGCTTGATTTCACTTTGGACGCATATTCAAGGTACCCAACCCTGACAAGCAAAAGGGAGACAAAATTTATCCCTTGGTTCTATTTCCAACCCATTCAAAAATAGAAGGCAGTCAGAGTTCTCAGGAGCAGACCTTAGTTCAGCTGGGAGCTTGGTGCCTGGTTTCTATTGTGACGAGGTCAGGGGAAATCATCAGGCAGTATTACCACCGGAATTGCCCGGGCTGGGAGTCTTGTCTGCTTCCCCTTGGTATGGAGGCTGGCTAGGCTTCAGAATTGCCAGTGTTAGAAATAGATTTAAAATCCAAGAATCAAAGAGGCCACTCTTTACTCGTTTTCTTTATACGTCAGCACGCACACTCTACCTATAATTTCACAAACACACAAATGTGATCATGCCCCCTACAGTGGATGCTGGGCCATGCGGTTGGGCCCCTCCGCTCCAGACTGAAGCAGACATCCCTGGTGCCCGCGGGCTGACACCCCACAGCTCCCAGCTGCCTCCCCTCCTGGTGCTTACCCTCTTCTGATGGGAGCCGCCTCCTTCCTGGGAGCAGCCCGAGTCCAATAACTGGTCTTCATCCTAATTCAGAGTAACTGTCCAGAGCACTACTAGCTCCGTTGGGATTGGCTGAGGCCCGGCTTACTTCTGTCCCTGACAGATATGATCCTGAGAGCACGTCCCGTAAACCTCAATCCACTTCTCTGACTATACCACCTGCTTGAATTTTTTGTGTCATCCTTTTCCCCTTTTCTTTCTTCTTCTTCTTTTTTTTTTGGCGGGAGGGGCAATTCCTTCCCATCTCTTGTCCTGTACATTAACATCAGCCCCACCACATTCTCCCAAGAAATCACATGCTCACCCATGTTTTGTATTTGCCTATGTTTTTCCTCTGTTTGTTTAGTTCTGTATGAAAGCCATCTGTGATCTATCACATTCATTCACTCCTCTGTCAATGGATGCTCACCCAGTTTCCAGACTTTTGCCTCCAAATAGTGCACATGGTTTGCAGAAGTGCTTATGTACGTGGGTGCTTTTGCTTCAGTGAGATAGATTCCTGAGAGGAGGGTTGCTGATTTAAAGGGTATGCGTGCTTTCAATTTTAAAACATGTTGCAGATAACCTCTTCAGACTCTGTTTACGCCATTTCACCAGAAGTGTAGGAGAGCTTCCCACTGCTTACGTTCCCACCTTGAGCATCCCATCTAAAGATCATAGGGCTCATCTTTGATCAGGCCTTTGTTCAGGTCTGTCATTTCTCACTGTAGACTGAAACTGGCCCCCTTCCCTTTGTCTTTTTTTTTTTTTTTCTTAAGATTTATTTATTTGAGAGAGAGAGAGGGGCTGGGCAGAGGGAGACAATCTCAAGCCCACTGAGTGTGGAGCCCAATTCAGAGCTCCGTCCCATGACCATGAGATCACGACCTGAGCAGAAACCAAGAGTCGGGTGCCCAACTGAATGAGCCGCCTAGGCGCCCCAACCACTTCCCTTTTGAATGGAAAGAGAGTTTGGTGAGGGAAAGACAAGGCCAATGGGCTTGAGAAAGTCTCTTGGCCTCCAGGTGGCTGCTTCCTCTAACTGGATGAGAAAGATGGAGTGGAGACCAGCGGGTCTCCTCTCCTGCCCCAGCCTACAAGCCTGGAGCACCTTGCTGCACAGGGCAGGGGAGTCCTGGTGCAGGGGGCCACTGCTGCCCGCCCAGGGATGGGAAGAGGAGCAGTGCAGGGCAAAGGAGAGTCAGGGAGGGGCATGGGAAGGAGCTGCATGCGGTGTGCTCCCCATCCTTCTGGGCCCAAAGGGGTCCTTAGCCAGTTCTCTTTGAGTGGAATTAGGTTCTTGTCCCAGAAAACGAATAGGAAGAGAACGGGCATGTCGGTGATGTGCCCAGGCTACAAAAGGGGAAGACTGCTGTGACTGTTCTTAAATTGAGGAAAATCTATTTAGGATATTTGGGCACACAGATACACCTTCTCCGATATCCGAGACATTGGATGTGGAAGGGCATCTCTGTCCTCCGCACCTCTCCCAAACTGGCCATGATCGGTGGTGAGGGTGTTGTGGGGGATGCAAATGGCCAGGCGGTGGTGTCTCTGCCTGCCAGGTTGGGCACTGGCCACAAAGCATTGCAGTTTCTGTCTCTTTCTGCCTCAGTATCGTCTGCATCTTCTCTCTTCTTCTTGGTGTGTGAAATTAAGCCAACCCAATTTGCTGTTATTGTGACACAGAATCATTATCCCTTAATAAGCGTTTCATAACTCAATCTATTTTTGCCAATTGTTTTAAATCTCTCTTATTAGCTATGTTAGGCATGCTATTATCTTAATCTTCTTAACGTCCATGTGAGAGTTTGACAAGTCAGCAGGGGATCTTGCCTTAGCTGCCAAGGCTACATGATTAGGTACCCATGCTCCAGAGCCCCAGGGACTCTTCTGAGCCTCTTTCTTTTTATTTTTTTGAAGATTAATTAATTAATTAATTAATTTATTTATTTATTTTAGAGGTGGGGAGGGGCAGAGGAAGAGAGAAAGAATCTCAAGCACACTCCCCGCAGAGCACAGAGCCTGACACGGGGCTCGATCCCACAACCCTGAGATCATGACCTGAGCCGAAACCAAGAGTCGGACTCTCAACTGACTGAGCCACCCAGGTGCCCCTGAGCCTATTTCTTTTGAAAAAACCTCAGTCTCCTGAAGTCTAGAGAAGTTATATGCATCAGTGAGACCAATATGAAGACCAATATCTTGGTCTTTCATCAAATTCCTTAACCTTGTGAAAATAAGTAAATAAAGAAGAGGAAAATACATATGTGTTCGTGAGAGAGAGACAGAAAGAGAAAGAAAGAGAGAGAGAGACCCCAGCTGACCTCATCTGGGAGGCTACTGCAATAACCCAGGTCAGTTTGAGAGGCCGAAGAATCATATTTTAATATTCCGCAAGAGTTAACACAAAGTCGAGAGGGAATAGTTGACACTGGTAGAACTTGGACTGTTCTTTTCCTAGGATCATTTCAGGCTAAGAAATAATTGGGATTTTGGCAGCTGAGATGATTGTGGGCAGAACAGCTTATTTTTCAGTTAATTCCTTAAATAAACCATCATCTCTGTGAACTCTTGCCATAGCCACACAGATAAGAAGGTTTGACTGTGCTGTCCCCCCAGACAAACCATCTCTGGTTTTACCTTCTGTCAAGTCTTCCCCTTTTTGTGTTAAAAAATATCATCTGGCTCTGCAGCCGCCTCCTTTCATGGTCATTTCCCTGTGGATCCAGACGTGTGTCATCCTCACACTCAAGAACAGGAAGTCCTGATGATTAAGTTTGGGTTTCGGGAGATAGCAGAAGAAAGTCAGGCTCAGAACCAGGTTGATAAGAATGAGATTACAGAGAGCATCGTAATCTCACAGCCAAGTTTCTCCATGTCCTCCCCTCTCTTTGAAAGACAAGGATGCAATGGCTGCTGCCAAGGTTCAAGGGTAGGTACAGACAGAGTAAGTCATGAAGCATCTTTTGGTAAGAGTGGTTCTTGGTTGTTAACTAGCCTTCCATCTCCCCACAGGGGACCAACGAGCCTTGCCCAAGAGCAGCCTCGGGGGGTGGCAGGGACAGCTTTGGGGGGGGTGCTAAAGTGGTGGTTCTCAAACTTTGATGAACCTAAGAATGATCTAGAATGCTTATTCAATTTATGGATTTCTAGGCCTTCCCCCCCCCCCCCAGAATTCTGCCTCATGTGGGCCACAGTGGGTCCTTCTGGTTCTGATACAGATTGTTGAATTGAGTCTAGCAGAGGCTCATTTGCACACACACCTGCTGTTCTCTTCAAGAGTTTGCAACACCCCAGTCCACCCTCCCTCCACACCCTTGGCAGTTAGGGATGTGGAGGCACTGTTTCCCTCATGGATTTGCCTCCTCTCAGCTTGCCTGCTCCTTGGCTCAAGATTTTCACATCTGTAGAAGCTCACCAGGTGCACATGGAGTTGTCTCTAAGGGGGCTGGTGTGTTATGGAACTACTGATCTCTTTCTAAGTGTTCATTTTCTGTTAGGCTATTCTGAGTCCCGTGGCTGCCTCTTTTGCCCATGTTCATAATAAGCTCCAGATGCAAGCTCCATGTGTTCAGAAGTGGAATCAAGGGTTATGTGACTTCTAGCTGCGTTTCTTTGATATGTGATTAAGTGTTTTATCACATCGCCTATTGTTCGTTTCTTTTTATTTTCTTTCTCCATCTATTGAATCATCCATCTCTTCCTTGCCAGTTTTTCTTACCGGTGGAATTTAGAACACAATTTTAAGTGCCAAGGAAAATTCCATTCGGATCATTTTAGATTTATTAAAAATATAGGATGAATTGAAGTCTTTGCAGTGGTGTTCTTTGCTTTAAGGAGCCTGCATATATTTTCATTTTCACGTTTTTTTTTGAATGCTCTTCGGGACCCATCTTGTGTTCCTGTTGCCCTTTCCCCAGGGAGCTCTGTTTTATGGATACTACTGGTAGCCATTTGAATTTGCCTTGTTTTGTGGTCAGTTTTTGTCGGCCCTCTATTTAGCCCTCTCTTCATATGGTCTTGAATCCAGCAGGGTTTATCCACATTCTGGCTTTGCCGGCAAGTAAGACAGACAGGCCACCAGTGGCTCCGTGGGTCTCTACGAGTGATGTTTCCATCCTCGGCTCAGGTGACAGCTAGAAGGCTGTCACCCATATTCCTGGTGTGTGTCCCAGCTGTCTTCTGTAGCATCCCTCTGCTGTACTGGGATGTGACACTTTTGCAAAATAATTATGTGCCAGACAGAGTAAACTTGACATGCACCACCTCATGCATACAACCCTATAATGTAGGTACTGTATTATTATTCAGATTATAAGGGAAGAAACCAAGGAATCCTCATACTAAGTGATGCAGCTCATGGGGCTGGTATGTGTCAAAGGCAGTATGGAATCAGGTCCTGGGTTCTCACCCAGGTCATCCTGCATATGGTCATGACATGTCCCTAGTGGATGGTCAGCTCACCAGGTAGTAGGCAGGATTGCTATTTTTAGGGTTTAGGCTGTGGACCATGAAGACTTGAAAGAATTGGAATTCACATCCCAAGACTTCATGTAATAGAGGAGAGTTGTACAAGGAGCGTAGTTACTCTAAAACCAAGAGGATTTCATCATATTGTGGCAATGCAGGAAAAAAACAGACAAACATATATAGAGAGAGGAGGGTGGTGGGGAAGTCAGGTCTCAGCATCCTGGGCCTTTCGGCCCCAGCCTGGGGTTCTTTTTTTTTTTTTTTTT
>NW_027875417.1:0-248 GCF_054177405.1 Leptonychotes weddellii | reverse complement strand
GTTTGAGCACTATTTGTTGAAAAGCCTATTTTTTCTCCATCATTGGCTATTTTGCCAAAGATTAGTTGACTATATTTATGTGGGTCTATTTCTAGGCTCTCTATTCTGTACCATTGATCTATGTGTCTATTCTTTCACCAAAACTACTCTGTATTGTCTACTGTAGCTTTATAATAAATCCTGAAATCTGGTATTGTCAGTCCTCCAACCTTTTATTCTCCTTCAATATTGTGTTGGCTATTCTGGGT
>NW_027875416.1:0-248 GCF_054177405.1 Leptonychotes weddellii | reverse complement strand
TACATGAATAATTCATTGTATGTCAGTCAGAGATGTGAAGAGAAATGAAGATATATGGGGGCTTCATATAAACTGTGATGACTGATTAACCAAGACAGCCTTAATGAACCCTCACCCCAACAAAATTTTAGATTTCTTCCCAACTATATGCTCCTGAATTCCTTTTTTAAAGAGTTCTTACTTCAGAAAATTTGTAATTATATTGTTTCTCTGCCCCTTTTGAAATGTACACTCATCTTTTCCCAGCC
>NW_027875415.1:0-248 GCF_054177405.1 Leptonychotes weddellii | reverse complement strand
GGTGGCCGGGGCTTACGGCGCTGGTCTGTCCAGCGCCTTTGTTCGCACAGTCACAGCCTTCACCCTCTCCTTCTGTGGGGACAATGAGATCGACTTTATTTTCTGTGACCTCCCCCCTCTGTTGAAGCTGACCTGTGGGGACAGCTACACCCAGGAGGTGGTCATCATTGTGTTTGCCATCTTCGTCATGCCTGTTTGCGTATTGGTGATCTTGGTGTCCTACCTGTTTATCATCAGGGCCATCCTGC
>NW_027875414.1:0-248 GCF_054177405.1 Leptonychotes weddellii | reverse complement strand
CAGGGCTGACCTCATGCCATGGAAGACGGAAACCATTTAAGACCGTCCATTTCCTCCAGAAAGAAACTGGCTGAAGACATGGGCTATATGGGAAAGCTTGCCCATACACACTCACATTCACACACCCTCAGCTTTCAGAGAAGCAAATATGTGACAACTTTTCCAAAGAGTACATTCTGAAAGTTATTTTAATAGTTTGATTTGTTAAAAATCAACCGAGAAAAACCACTTTCAAGACAACAGAACAT
>NW_027875413.1:0-248 GCF_054177405.1 Leptonychotes weddellii | reverse complement strand
TAAAACAAAATCGGGGCGCCTGGGTGGCTCAGTTGGTTAAGCGACTGCTTTCGGCTCAGGTCATGATCCTGGAGTCCCAGGATCGAGTCCCGCATCGGGCTCCCTGCTCGGCGGGGAGTCTGCTTCTCCCTCTGACCCTCCTCCCTCTCATGCTCTCTGTCTCTCATTCTCTCTCTCTCAAATAAATAAATAAAATCTTTAAAAAAAAAAAAAACAAAAGAACAAAATCAAGGATATAAACCAAAAAT
>NW_027875412.1:0-248 GCF_054177405.1 Leptonychotes weddellii | reverse complement strand
CTTTGGTATCAAGACTAGAAATTCTCATGTTTGTGGATTTTGATGGTTTCCATCTCATTGCCATATTGTTATGGAACACTGAAAACAGCACGACTTCGTGGAAAACGAGGATGTGAGGAAATGTGCCGTAATTACACACTGAAGGTGGGGCTGGGATCAAAACTCTTGAACCTTCTATTTCTTGGCTGGCGTTACTGTAGAGAAGCGGAAACAGATTTGGTTCCATAATGTCTGAGGCTTTACAGACT
>NW_027875411.1:0-248 GCF_054177405.1 Leptonychotes weddellii | reverse complement strand
TCTGCCTTCAGCTGAGGCCAGGATCTCGGGGTCCTGGGATCGAGCCCCGCCTTGGGCTCCCTGCTCAGCGGGGAGCCTGCTTCTCCCTCTCCCCCTGCTCATGCTCTCTCTTGCTAGCGCTCTCTCTCAAATAATCTTTAAAAAACAACAACAGCAACAACAACAAACAACAAACAAAAGACAGGGGGAAAAAATTAAGGAAGCACGACTGGTGCGTGTTACTCTCCAGTGGCCCTACAGCAGGCAGG
>NW_027875410.1:0-248 GCF_054177405.1 Leptonychotes weddellii | reverse complement strand
TTCCTTTCCTTTCCTTTCCTTTCCTTTCCTTTCCTTTCCTTTCCTTTCCTTTCCTTTCCTTTCCTTTCCTTTCCTTTCCTTTCCTTTCCTTTCCTTTCCTTTCCTTTCCTTCTGTCCTTCTTTCTGTCTGACTTTGATTTCCAGAATCAGAGTATGTTAGTTTGCTCGGACGGCTATCACACACGACCACAAAATGGGTAGCTTCAAACAACAGAAATGTGTTGTCTCACATTTGTGGAGCCTAAAGT
>NW_027875409.1:0-248 GCF_054177405.1 Leptonychotes weddellii | reverse complement strand
CTTAAAAGATTTTATTTATTTCTTTATTTGAGAAAGCGAGAGAGCGAGAGAGAGAGAGCACGAGCGGGGGGAGGGGGAGAGGGAGAAGCAGGCTCCCAAGGAGCAGGGAGCCCGACGCAAGGCTCGATCCCAAGACCCTGAGATCATGACCTGAGCCGAAGGCAGACAGACGCTTAACCAGCTGAGCCACCCAGGTGCCCCTTAATTCTAATATTCTAACAGAGAAAGCTCTTACATGATTTTACCCT
>NW_027875408.1:0-248 GCF_054177405.1 Leptonychotes weddellii | reverse complement strand
TCCGTGGTTCTATCACTTGCCAGAAGCGGCCGACGGAGGCCCCTCCCCCGCCGTCTATCCTCCCGAATATCGCCTCGGATTCACTTCTCCACACGTCCTACCTTCCAGAAAGTGGTCGCTTTTCTGTTCAGAGAGTTGTTGCTATTCCTTTCTTCGATCTCCTGTTGAGTTTGTAGGTGTTCAGAATGGTTTGATCCCTATCCAGCTGAATTCCTGAGAGGAGACGAAATCCAGGTCTCCTACTCCTC
>NW_027875407.1:0-1742 GCF_054177405.1 Leptonychotes weddellii | reverse complement strand
GTGGTGGTTCTTTGAGAGCTAGAGGGTAGCCCCACTCAAGATCTACAGAATGCAAATTCTATATATATGGTAACGGTTTCAGGTGTGATCCTTTTTCACCATTGAATTTATTAAGAAATTGGCTGTGGCTTACAAAGAGCCTTTTATTTATTTATTTATTTATTTTTAAGATTTTATTTATTTATTTGAGACAGAGAGAATGAGAGAGAGAGCATGAGAGGGGGGAGGGGCAGAGGGAGAAGCAGACACCCCGCCGAGCAGGGAGCCCGATGTGGGACTCGATCCCGGGACGCCAGGATCATGACCTGAGCCGAAGGCAGTTGCTTAACCGACTGAGCCACCAGGTGCCCTAAACCTAACATTTTAATTTATAGCTATTCAAATTGGAATACTACGAAACAAATTTCAGTTGTATACAATCTATGCTGCTATATATCTCTATTCTGTCCACCTTCCTCTGTGCTGTTATTGTCACACAAATGACACCTCTCTGCATCGTATGTGCAGGATTACAGTTTTATAATTACTGTTTTATGCAGTATTTAAACTCAGATAGGAGGGAAAAGGAGTTACAAAGAAACAGATACATTTGCAATGCCTTTTATCTTTACCAATACAGTGACCTTTACTACTGTTCTTTATTTGTGCATGGGTTGCTGTCTAGTGTCCTTTTAGGTTTTTTGAAGGGCTATTTTTAGTATTTCTTGGAGGGCAGTTGTTCTAGTGACAGATTCTCTCAGTTTTTATTTATCTGAGAATGTCCTTTTATCTCCTTTATTTTTAAAGAACTGTTCTGCTGGATATAGAATTCTTGGTTGACTAGTGTTTTTCTTTCAGTTCTTTGAATACCCACTGCCTCTGGCTTCCACAGTTTCTGGTGAGAAATTTGCTGTTTATTTTTTGATTATCCCTTATACAAATGTGTTGCTTCTTGCTTGCTGGTTTTGATATTCTTTCTGTGTTTTGACAATTTGATTATAATGTGTCTAGATGTGGACCTCTTTTAAGTTTATCCACCTGGCACTATGCTTCTTACATGTCATATTAATGTTTTAAATTTTTTTATTAAAATTGGGAAGGTTTTGGACTTCCTTCAAATATTTTCTGCCTCTTTCTCTCTCTTGCTCTCCTCTTTTTTCTGGAACTTCTATTGTGCTTATGTTGATACATCTGATGTCAGATGGGGCTGTATTAATTTCTTCTTTCATTCTTTTTTTTCCCTGTTCCATAGACTAGAGAATCTTGACTGACCTATCTTCAACTTCATTATTTTTCTTTCTTCTTCCTGCTCAAATTTGCTGTCAAGTTCTTCTACTGAATTTTTCATTTCATATACTGTACTTTTAGTGCTGAAATTTTCACTTGGATCTTTTTTTTTTTTATGTTATGTTAATCACCATACATTACATCATTAGTTTTTGATGTAGTGTTCCATGATTCATTGTTTGCGTATAACACCAGTGCTCCATGCAGTACATGCCCTCTTTAATACCCATCACCAGGCTAACCCATCCCCTAAGCCCTCCCCTCTAGAACCCTCAGTTTGTTTCTCAGAGTCCATAGTCTCTCATGGTTCATCTCCCCCTCCAACTCCCCCCCCTTCATTTTCCCCTTCGTGCCATCTTCTTCTTCTTCTTCTTCTTTTTTAACATATAATGTATTATTTGTTTCAGAGGTACAGGTCTGTGATTCAACAGTCTTACACAATTCACAGCGCTTACCAGAGCACATACCCTCCCCAG
>NW_027875406.1:0-248 GCF_054177405.1 Leptonychotes weddellii | reverse complement strand
GGGGCGGGGCCGGCGCTCGGGGCGGGGCTTGGCGAGGGCGGTGGGGCGGGGCTTGGGGCGGGCGGTGGGGCGGGGCCGGCGCGCGGGGCGGGGCTTGGCGAGGGCGGTGGGGCGGGGCCGGCGCGCGGGGCGGGGCCGGCGCGGCGGGGGCGGGGCTTGACGAGGCGGTGGGGCGGGGCTTGGGGCGGGCCGCGGGGCGGGGCCGGCGCGCGGGGCGGGGCTTGGCGGGGCCGGCTGGGGGCGGGGCC
>NW_027875405.1:0-248 GCF_054177405.1 Leptonychotes weddellii | reverse complement strand
TCACAAGGGACGGACGGGAACAGACTGCCCGCTTCCCTCTGCCGACTCTTCCTGCTTCACCCGTTCCGGGTGCCTGTGCCCAGTCCAGCCGTGGGATAGACTAAGCCCCCACGAGCTCACACATTCTCAATTGGCCAGAATCTGGACTAAGATAGGTAGATTCAGCAGGTGTTTGGGTGCTTACTCTGAGCTCTGCACCAAGACAGTGGGCCTGTGGCCCTGCCCTCAAGGGGCTTAAACCTGGGAGG
>NW_027875404.1:0-248 GCF_054177405.1 Leptonychotes weddellii | reverse complement strand
CATAAATTATCTTTTAAATGAATGTTCAAATCAACCCTTGGAAATAAAACTGCACAGAGCATTTCATTTCCACTTAATTCAACAAGCAATATGAACACATGAAGTGCAGTGTTGGTATCTCCTATCGCTATAACACAGTAGCATCTATACAAAGATTTGACTCAACATTTGACTGAAGCCAGAGCTTAGGTAGGCCCACATGTTCTCTTAATGGCTTATTTGTTATGTGAAACCACTAGGCATTTCCT
>NW_027875403.1:0-248 GCF_054177405.1 Leptonychotes weddellii | reverse complement strand
GTCTGATGGAGGAGGCCGCGGAGCAGGGCCGCAGCAGCCTGAGGGTCCGGTCCTGGGCAGGGCCCGATGGCCCGAGGTGCTCCAGCTCCTGCCACCTGCTCCGAGAGGTCAGGGGTCACTGACCAGCCACGGTCACCGCGCATTCCTGTCTCTGTGTCTTTCCATCTGCCCCTGACCTCGGCGCCAGCATGAGCTCCGCGGCCGGCACACCTTCCATCGGGAGCGAGACGGTGGTGTCCCGTGGGCAG
>NW_027875402.1:0-248 GCF_054177405.1 Leptonychotes weddellii | reverse complement strand
TGTCTCAGGCTGCCCCTCCACGTGGGCACACGTGGCCCCTCACTCACCAGCATCATGCACTTGCCCCTGTCTCCTGGCTCAGCCATTCCTCCTACAAACATGCTGCCATGACTCCCGTTCAACAACATGAAGCAAAACTAAATAAACCAAAACAAAATCATCCTATAAAAACCCAGTGCTTGCTCCCAGGACTCCTCCAACTCCTGCCCCATCTCTGTGGCCTCCGTGCAGAACTCTTCCTGACCCAT
>NW_027875401.1:0-248 GCF_054177405.1 Leptonychotes weddellii | reverse complement strand
TTTCCTGCTGTTGGAAAATCAGTTACTAGAAATTCCTCTTAAATGGCTAATATGACGCTGTAACGGTAGTTCTATAATAAAAATGAGAGTGTGTTCTGTTGTTCAGAGCTAAACACAATAAAGTTGCTGTATGGTTGTTTGATTCTGTCAAAAAAAAAAAAGGTCAATTGTGTTATGTAAATTGCACCTCAATTAAAAACAAAAATAGCATTCAAGTGCCTGGAAATACCTTTCCTCTTCACTTGTTA
>NW_027875400.1:0-248 GCF_054177405.1 Leptonychotes weddellii | reverse complement strand
GTTTGAGCACTATTTGTTGAAAAGCCTATTTTTTCTCCATCATTGGCTCTTTTGCCAAAGATTAGTTGACTATATTTATGTGGGTCTATTTCTAGGCTCTCTATTCTGTACCATTGATCTATGTGTCTATTCTTTCACCAAAACTACTCTGTATTGTCTACTGTAGCTTTATAATAAATCCTGAAATCTGGTATTGTCAGTCCTCCAACCTTTTATTCTCCTTCAATATTGTGTTGGCTATTCTGGGT
>NW_027875399.1:0-248 GCF_054177405.1 Leptonychotes weddellii | reverse complement strand
TGCATGGGGGAGCCTGAAATTCGGTTTAGCGCTATGGATGCAAAGTAGTGTTGATTGAGCATTTGGTGCGTCCAAAGGGCGTGGGAAGGGAAGGCTCCGTGGCGAGGTTACCAGTGAGGGTTGTGTGGATGCACAGGTATGCACAGGTGTTTGAGGACCAGGGTTTATGCTTAAACATCTGGGGCCAGCACTTAGGATCAATGGCTGGGGGTGCTGGGTCCCCAGTGGGGGTGATCACCTGAACACTC
>NW_027875398.1:0-248 GCF_054177405.1 Leptonychotes weddellii | reverse complement strand
GTTGTTGGCAGAATCCAGTACCCTGCAGCTTTGCGACTGAGGTCTCCTTCCCTTGCTGCCGTCAGCTAGGGACCACTCTTAGCTTCCAAGGACCTCTCTCCAGTCTCTGCAGGTGGTCCTCTAAGTCTCTGAGCCAGCAACTACATGTTTAATCCTTCTCATGACAAATCTCTCTGATTTCTCTTGCTGCAGTTTTTGCTCCCAGCTGGAAAAATGTTTCTGCTTTTAAAGGCTCATGTAATTAGATT
>NW_027875397.1:0-1742 GCF_054177405.1 Leptonychotes weddellii | reverse complement strand
ATTCCCACTCCTACTTCCTTCATGTATTCGTCAAAGCCTTTGCTTTCCACTAAGCGCCATCTTCCTACCAGCTGCTGAATGGCGGACATGGTGGGCGCGGGCCGGCGGGCCTAGAGAGCAGAGCAGAGTGGGGCGTCGGGAGCTTGGCTGCACAAACAAATCTTATCTGAGATTTCTTTATCTAACTAAAGCAGAGCACCCGGAATATACAGCTGCCATTAATCCCCCTTTGAGGAATTTTCCTGTTTGTGAGTAAACGGACTCTTAGCACCAGTAGTTGAGAATCCAGCTGCCATTAATTGCCCTCCAGGGGAGTTTCCTGCCAGGAAGGAGATGGCGCATTAACATCAGGAATCTTGCACACATTCCCACTGAAGCTCTTAACTACTCACACCCTTTTCCCCCCTACTAAGCTGCTATATAAACTATTCTGAGTACTCCCACTGTATGTAAGTAAATCTTGTCTTTTATCCTGTGAATCTGGCTATTGTCAGTTAATTCACAGGTCCTCATAACCCCAATCTGACTTAAGTTGGTAGAGAAAGTTTTCCCCCAACAAAAAGCAAATGATAGAACAAATGAGACAAGATGTTAATAAGTGCGTTTAGGTAGAAGGTATATGGGTGTTCTTTCTACTATTCTTGGAAATTTCTGGAAGTTTGAAATTATATCCAAATAAAAATATAAGGAAAATACAAAGTGAACAAAAAACAGAGCTACTTGATGAAATATTATCTATGATAACAAAAAAGAGTAAATTTATTAAATAAATTTTTATGTATCCATTTAATGTTATCATACAGTCATCAATTTGATGTTTTAAAAAATGTTCCATAACATGGAAGATGTTACACAAATGTTCCTTTTTTTTTTCCAAGATTTTATTTATTTATTTGACAGAGAGACACAGCGAGAGAGGGAACACAAGCAGCGGGAGTGGGAGAGGGAGAAGCAGGACTCCCGCCGAGCAGGGAGCCCAATGTGAGGCTCGATCCCAGGACCCTGGGATCGTGACCTGAGCAGAAGGCAGATGCTTAACGACTGAGCCACCCAGGCGCCCCACAAATGTTCCTTTTTAAAAAAGATTAGAGGGGGGCCTGCTGGTTCCATCAGTGGAGCAGGCAACTCTTGATCTTGGGGTCGTGAGTTTGAGCCCCACGTTGGGTGTAGAGCTTACTTAAAAAAAAAAAAAAAAGAGTAGAAATCAGAACAATCCATGCAGCATAATCCCAATTAGGTCAAACATTAGTGTATGTGTTTGTCCCAGATGTCAACTAAGGTAAGAAGATCCTGTGTCTGTGTTGGTGTGGGAGTGGGTGTGGAGGAGGAGGTACTATTTTTCTCCTTGTCTTCTTTGGGTCCAAACTTTTGCTTTTGATAAATTATTTATGTATGGATGCCATATCTCCTCTTTAGAGCATGGTCCCCAATTAAGTGACATCTCCTTTTTCTTAATTTCCTTTTAAAGCATAAAATAAGACATTTGCATTTGTTTTTTTTTTTATTTTTATTTTATTTTTATTTTTTTATTTTTTTATTTTTTAATTTATTTTTTTTTATTCTTATGTTAATCCCCATACATTACATCATTAGTTCTAGATGAAGTGTTCCATGATTCATTGTTCGTGCACAACACCCAGTGCTCCATGCAGAACGTGCCCTCCTCAATACTCACCACCAGGCCAACCCATCCTCCCACCCCCCTCCCCTCTAGAACCCTCAGTTTGTTTTTCAGAGTCCAT
>NW_027875396.1:0-248 GCF_054177405.1 Leptonychotes weddellii | reverse complement strand
TGCTCCTCTCCCTGCTCATTCTCTCTCTCTCTCAAATAAATAAAATCTTAAAAAAAAAAAAGAAGTAGGGTCCATTAAAAAAACATTAAATAAACAGCATTGTTGATTGTATATCAATTTATAGAAAATGATGTAGGGGCTCTGTGAATAACTCCACTTTAAGATACAAAGCCTTTGAGCATTAAGAAATTGGTGGAGGGTGAGGGGGATGGGGGGATGGGGTGACTGGGTGTTGGGCCTTAAGGAGG
>NW_027875395.1:0-248 GCF_054177405.1 Leptonychotes weddellii | reverse complement strand
TTGTGCACGAACAATGAATCATGGAACACTTCATCTAAAACTAATGATGTAATGTATGGGGATTAACAAAAGAATTAAAAAAAAAAAGACAAAAAAAGGATACATTATGTCTCTCCTCATTTTAAAAATTATCTGAAGACATTGAATGTTTCAACAGACAGAAGATTGATAGAAAGATCAATGATAGATACATAAATAGGTATTACATGTAACACTAACACTTGTTAAAAGGAATTTCCTGCAAATGT
>NW_027875394.1:0-248 GCF_054177405.1 Leptonychotes weddellii | reverse complement strand
GAGCTGGATTCTGGGGCTTGGATGACGCCTCCATGGACAGCCTGAGAAACTCTATTCTCCCCAATTCCACTTCCTACCTGTGTAGATGACATCCACCAGCTGTGGCCAGGTGAGAGGGGTTCCAAGAATGCTCCTGATCCAGCTCAGGAGAGGCCTTGAGGGTTCCCAGTGCCCGAGCTGGCTCTGGTGCCTTTGATGTTTCCAAAGGCCAGCCTGATCTCTCCACCCATCCTTCACTCTCAGCCCGG
>NW_027875393.1:0-248 GCF_054177405.1 Leptonychotes weddellii | reverse complement strand
TGCATGGGGGAGCCTGAAATTCGGTTTAGCGCTATGGATGCAAAGTAGGGTTGATTGAGCATTTGGTGCGTCCAAAGGGCGTGGGAAGGGAAGGCTCCGTGGCGAGGTTACCAGTGAGGGTTGTGTGGATGCACAGGTATGCACAGGTGTTTGAGGACCAGGGTTTATGCTTAAACATCTGGGGCCAGCACTTAGGATCAATGGCTGGGGGTGCTGGGTCCCCAGTGGGGGTGATCACCTGAACACTC
>NW_027875392.1:0-248 GCF_054177405.1 Leptonychotes weddellii | reverse complement strand
TGTATGCATATCGGTGCACGAGTGTGCAAGCACACGCAGGTGTGTGCATGTGTGTGCCTGTGTGTGCATGCAGGCATGTGCATGCACGGATGTGTGTGGGTGTGTGTATGCAGGCACGTGCAGGTGTGTGTACACACATGTACATGCAGGCACACATGTGTATATGTGTGTGTGGATGTGTGTGCATGCAGGCTTGTGTGGGTGTGTGTACACGTGTGTGCATGCAGGCACGTGCAGGTATATGTGTG
>NW_027875391.1:0-248 GCF_054177405.1 Leptonychotes weddellii | reverse complement strand
GTCCCTTTACTACCTCTGCCCAAGGTCAGCACTCAGGGACAGGACGCAGCCACACTACAAGGGGCCATGTTCTGAATCCGAGGGTCCATGGGCCTGTCTGAATAAACCAGGAGATTCCAGCAGGCTGAAAGTCCACGAAAACTGGGGATGGCGGGGCTCCCAAAGGACCGAAGGCCTTCACATCCTCCTCAGCCCTGTGCGTTGAACAACCGCGTGGCACTGAAAAATCACTTTGTAAAACCATGTGC
>NW_027875390.1:0-248 GCF_054177405.1 Leptonychotes weddellii | reverse complement strand
CTCTACTGACTGAGCCAGCCAGGCACCCCTTAAGCAACTTTTTAAAAATAATTCTTCCTTGGGGCGCCTGGGTGGCTCAGTCGTTAAGCGTCTGCCTTCGGCTCAGGTCATGATCCCAGGGTGCTGGGATCGAGTCCCGCATTGGGCTCCCTGCTCAGCGGGAAGCCTGCTTCTCCCTCTCCCACTCCCCCTGCTTGTGCTCCTGCTGTCGCTATCTCTCTCTCTGTCAAATAAATAAATAAAATCTT
>NW_027875389.1:0-248 GCF_054177405.1 Leptonychotes weddellii | reverse complement strand
TGGTATCTCATTGAGGTTTTGATTTGGATTTCCCTGATGCCGAGCGATATTGAGCACTTTTTCATGTGTCTGTTGGCCATTTGGATGTCTTCTTTGGAAAAATGTCTGTTGTACCACAATTTCTTTAACCATTCGTCCATTGAAGGTTGTTTCTGATTTTTGGCCATTGTAAATAAAGCTGCTATGAACATTTTTGTCCAGGTTTCTATGTGAAATATTAATTTCTCTGAGAAAATGCTCTAGAGTAC
>NW_027875388.1:0-248 GCF_054177405.1 Leptonychotes weddellii | reverse complement strand
CAGGAGTCCCTCAAAATCCTAAAGGAGAACACAGGCAGCAACCTCTTTGACCTCAGCCGCAGCAACTTCTTCCTAGAAACATCGCCAAAGGCAAGGGAAGCAAGGGCAAAAATGAACTATTGGGACTTCATCAAGATATGACTGCTATCTTGATGGTAATCATTGATTTACAGAATGAAACATACTGAGCTTACTTGGTTTACTAGCATAATTTATAGAAGTCTGTATGAAGAAAACTGTCAGTGACT
>NW_027875387.1:0-248 GCF_054177405.1 Leptonychotes weddellii | reverse complement strand
AATTGGGAAGTTTTCCGCCATCATTTCTTTAAGTTCTTTTCCAGCACTACCCTTTTCCTCCTCTCATCCTGTTTCTCCTATGACACAAATGTTAGATCTTTTGTTATCATCCCTCTGGTCCTTAATGCTCCATTTATCTATCTATCTATCTATCTATCTATCTATCTATCTATCTATCTATCTATCTATCATCTATCTATCTTTATTTATTTATTTATTTATTTATTTATTTATTTATTTATTTATTT
>NW_027875386.1:0-1742 GCF_054177405.1 Leptonychotes weddellii | reverse complement strand
GTGTGTGTATGTGTATACACATATGTAAAGGTACTATAATAAAAGTGTACATCACAGTCACTTAACATGCATATTGTGCCCACGTATACTCCCAGCCCATCTGAGCCAGTGCAGCAGCCGGGAGCACTCCCTCACACCGTGAGCCTGGGAGCACCAAACCAGAAGTGCTCAGCTAATGAGCAACGCACCGCTCTATCCTAAGGTGTGTGTGTATGCAGTGCATCTAGCTTATTTCTCTCTGGCCTCTCTTTATGCCCTTACTATGCATTCTCCGACCCATAGTGGCTGTCAGAAGTGTGTGAGAACACTGGTCCTGTTTAGGAAGACCGTGCTGCTGGATGTTACAACACAAGTTCTACAAGAGCTCCATGTGCCTGGGGAAATGGTTAAGGAAGCACAGCTCAAACATCAGTAGGCAATAGGTTATAAACATGATTATGGCCTGAGATGATGAACCAACCATTGTATGAAGGATAACTGGAAGAAAGGATAGCCAGCGGCGGAATGTGACGTCAGCGAAAACAGAAAATGGGGAACCAGTTGCCAGCGTGTGATACTCCCTAGGAAGTATGCCGTAAGGACCTGTCCAGCACTGATGCACTTAGCGTTCCTATTTTCAGAGAATTCCTATGTTAAGTGCATTTGCGTGGGGTTGCGATCAGTGCTTCCAAGAACTTTTAGAACCTGGGTCATATTAAAAGCCTCTGTTGCTTCTGCCCACTCTCGTGGTACAGATGGCTTTTCTACCCATCCTTCCTTTTCCTTAGCTACACAACACCTCAGAGAATTCTGTTGACACGGAAAGCACGACAGCTTTAAAAATTGCCAAATAGGTTTTATGTCTTAGAACACAAAAGTTGAGTCTACGACTGAAATCACCTGGCCAGGAAACATCACAAGAGATCGTTTAGTGGCAATAATGATCAAAGTACATGGCAGTAGCTATCTCTCGCCAGGGCCACCTCATACAGACCAAAACCGAAGCATCTGCACTCGCTTTGCTATAGTTGAGGTAATCATGCATTGCTGATCTTTTCCTTGACTATGGAAGCCGGATGGCCAGGCTTCAATTGACACTAGTGTTGTTGAATGTGAACCTTTTGAGGGCTCCTGAAAATTAAAGAGGCAAAAATAGAAAGGGTAGAATATATCAAGACCTGCTGGTTTGCCCCCCCTCCGCGGTCTGAATTTAATTAGCAGCTGTTTCTGGGGGAACGCCGTAGAATGTGCTCACAAGTGGCAGCAGGAGGGGAGTGTTTCCATGCCAGTCAACTGTCGCCAGTTTGTGGTTTCTTGATGTGTTTTTGACACTCACCTACACACGATGATAACATTCGGTTTCCCTTAAAGATTTGTTTGTAATTTTAGCCTCTTATCCCATGAAACATCCTCTTGAGCCCGTCCTCTCTCTTCCATAGTCTCACGTTTTCCAAAAGTCTCCTTCGCCTTTTGTTTCTGTTTGAACTGAAGTAGAAGAAAGAGAAGAATAAATACTCTAAGGAAAGTAAGAGGTTGTTCTGGACGGATTCTGCAGCCTTGTAATTTGATTTTGGACAGCCATTCAAAGAGCTCTAGCTGGGTCGGAGAGCAAGGAGGCCCCTGCCCACAGACTCGGAGGCCACGGGAGGGAGTCCTCCCAGGCCCAGTTGAAAGGTACAGCCAGAAATGGAGCTGAGGCCTTGCAGGGATCAGAGTCAAGCAGAGGGAGGAGCAGGGTCAGGATGGAAGAACACCCAGAGCAC
>NW_027875385.1:0-248 GCF_054177405.1 Leptonychotes weddellii | reverse complement strand
GACCTGAGCCGAAGGCAGTCGCTTAACCGACTGAGCCACCCAGGCGCCCCTGTCAGTTTGAAATTTAATATTGTAGAATTCTGTTGTTATTGGTCTGTAATTGTTACATCTTCTGGATGAATAGACCTTTTTATCATTAAATAATATCTTTGTGTCTCGTAACAGTTTTTGTCTTAAAGTCTATTTTGCCTGAAGTTAACGTAGCTACATTCTCTTTTGGCTTCTCTTTGCATGGAATATATTTTTCT
>NW_027875384.1:0-248 GCF_054177405.1 Leptonychotes weddellii | reverse complement strand
GGTAGACCTGACTATGACTGAAGTCACTTATTGTGAATGGAAAGAATGAATGGTGACATCCTAGTCTAGTACAAGAAGAGATAGCTAAGTTTAATTTTATTGTATTGCTTAATGTCATTACCGATCAAAGCTAGACATGTGTTATTTATCTCACTTCAAAAGCAAAGACTGTGCCAATTAGGCTAAATAATTTAAGTTGTCTTAACATCATCCCATTTCAGGCCATGCTTTACTTAAGTGAGGAGGGG
>NW_027875383.1:0-248 GCF_054177405.1 Leptonychotes weddellii | reverse complement strand
TTTGATGTTTGAATTGATGTTGAATCTGGTTGTGCACTGAGTTAAAAACAAACAAACAAACAAACAAAAAACTTGTTTATCCTTGACTTTCCAGGCTGTCTTTTTTACATTGTTTCAAGCCTTAGGGAAATTATAGAGGCATGCTGGACTTTTGCATATGCTGATAGTTTTTTGTCACATTTAAATGATTACTAGTTTAAATAAGTTACTCTTGTAGGTTTAATTCTAGTGCTGACCCAGTGAGTCAA
>NW_027875382.1:0-248 GCF_054177405.1 Leptonychotes weddellii | reverse complement strand
GAACTTCAAGAATAAATTAGGTTATTGATTTGCCCAACAAAAGAAAAAATCTCCATTTAAAGCTTATGCCATTCAGGTGGAATGTATACTGACTTTCAATAGATGATACAGTGAGATAACATGACATTTCCGATCATCAGATCACACACAAGAATCGTGAGATCTTACACAATAGGATACCTTAATTATAATTGCAAGATAGGAGTAGTCTTGAGGCACCAGAGGCAGCAGTGGTATGTGTAGACTAT
>NW_027875381.1:0-248 GCF_054177405.1 Leptonychotes weddellii | reverse complement strand
GTTTAGATTTAGCATATTGGTCATAGGCTCCTTTTGTGGGCTGTGGCTTCAATGACAGTCTAATTTTCAGAGCCTTGATGGTACTGTGTTTGTCTTCTTTGTCTCCTTTTCTGAGGCCCCACTGGTACTTGTTGGTATTAGCTGAGAAAGTAGAAGGAGCTTCCCAGGTTGAGTGGCTTGGTGCCATTATGTGGAGGAAGGAAATCTCCAGGCTACAGAGACAAAAAGCAATTTTGGGGCTGGGTGCT
>NW_027875380.1:0-248 GCF_054177405.1 Leptonychotes weddellii | reverse complement strand
CAATTGAGCCAGAGAAGCCATCCTCAGATAAAAATCGCTTCAGTTTAGACTTTATGAATGAGCAGCTAGACTTTAATGATGAAAGTGATGTTATTAGTGCGCTGAATTACATATTGCCTTATTTCTCAGAGGGAAATCTAGAAGATGTAGAATCAACGTTATTACCATTCATTAAACTTCTGTTTTCAAATGTGCAAGATGGAGACAAGCCCATGGGTCCCTTGACAAACAACACAGGGAACCCTTTT
>NW_027875379.1:0-248 GCF_054177405.1 Leptonychotes weddellii | reverse complement strand
TTAACAAAATGGCAGTAAGTACATACATATCAATAATTACTCTAAATGGAAACAGTATAAATGCTCCAATTAAAAGATACAGGTTGGCAGAATGGATTTTCAAAAACAAGATTATCTATATGCTTCCTAGAAGAGAATCACTTCAGACCTAATAACACATACAGACTGAAAGTCAAGGGATAAAAAAAGACATTCCATGTAAACGGAAAGGGAGAAAAAAAGTCAAGATAGTAATACTTATATCACAC
>NW_027875378.1:0-248 GCF_054177405.1 Leptonychotes weddellii | reverse complement strand
CTTATGTTAATCCCCATACATTACATCATTAGTTTTAGATGAAGTGTTACATGATTCATTGTTTGTGCATAACACCCAGTGCTCCATGCAGAATGTGCCCTCCTCAATACCCACCACCAGGCTAACCCATCCTCCCACCCCCCTCCCCTCTAGAACCCTCAGTTTGTTTTTCAGAGTCCATCGTCTCTCATGGTTCGTCTACCCCTCCGATTTCCCCTGCTTCATTCTTCCCCTCCCGCTACCTTCTT
>NW_027875377.1:0-248 GCF_054177405.1 Leptonychotes weddellii | reverse complement strand
TACATACACACTCTCTCTCCCCCTCTCTCCATCTCCCTGGGAACATTCTTTTTTTTTTTTTTTTTTTAAAGATTTTATTTATTTATTTGAGACAGAGAGAATGAGAGAGAGAGAGCACATGAGAGGGGGGAGGGTCAGAGGGAGAAGCAGGCACCCCGCCGAGCAGGGAGCCCGATGCGGGACTCGATCCAGGGACTCCAGGATCATGACCTGAGCCGAAGGCAGTCGCTTAACCAACTGAGCCACCC
>NW_027875376.1:0-248 GCF_054177405.1 Leptonychotes weddellii | reverse complement strand
TTTTTTTCTTAATTAAAATTCCCCTTAGCAGTGTTTTAGTTCTGCCCTAGAAAATTTATTACCTGATTTTTTAGATTAGCCTCCCAATGAATCTCTCTAACTACACTGTCTATCCCAATTTAATCCGTCGCAATACTACTTGGAGATTATTACTCACAGATTTTCCTTATTTCATAGCTTTATTGAAAAGTAATTGAAGGGGTGCCTGGGTGGCTCAGTCGTTAAGCGTCTGCCTTCGGCTCAGGTCA
>NW_027875375.1:0-1742 GCF_054177405.1 Leptonychotes weddellii | reverse complement strand
ACGTATCTGTACATATCTTCGATTTCCTTAGATTTAACACTTAAAACTGAAAAGAGGGCAAAGGACTGTGACAATTGAAAAGCTTTTAATACATATTGCCAAATTGGCCTTCTAGAAAATTGTCCCAGCAGTATATGGTCCACTCTGCCTGTACCTCTGCTAGCACTGGATATTAATATTTTTATGCTTTCTAATTTAGTAAATTATATCTGAGCCTCCAGCTCTTGGCCCCCATCTTTCTGTCCAATGCCCCCAATTTCCTTCTGTGGTCCCACCATTGCCCTGGGGACACAGCTTACTTGGAGGGCGGAGGGGAAGGTAACACCCGGGTTCTCATAGGACGATTCTCAGTCTTCCACTCTTTGCTTAGGCTCTTGTCCCACTTTTGCTACTCTTGTGCACAGGGCTTTCTTTTCTGGTGACTCTTCGGGATCTTCCCTAATCTCTCTAGTTTCCTAACTGCCTGCCTCGGGAAGGAAGTTTTCCCTCGCTGCTTATTCTGGCTGACCCTCCAGGAGCGCTGCAGTGCTCCCCTCCCCTCTGGAACCTTTGTGTTCGGCCCGCGCCAGCTCCGGGAACCGTGGTACTCTCTTCCCTTTCCCAACAAGTAGACATACCCCAATCTCTCCTATCCCGGGAAAGGATATCTCCTGTCACCCCCCTTCCCCTCTCAAACTGCTGCCTTCTTCTCTCCTTCCTTTGCCATCAAACTTCTCCCAAGAGGAATCGGGAGGGGTCTGTCGATCCTCATCTGCCTGTCTGCGTTCCGGCCCGTCTTCTCTCCTGAAACCAGTCTTCAGGGGCCCAAGTATCCTCAAAGCTAGTGGGCGGCCGAGTCTCTACCCGTCCCTCCAGTCAGTAGCTTGTGATGGGCGGTGCCCTCGCCACTGTGGCGAGGCCGTGTCCCGGCCGCGTGGCTCTGCCCTCTGCGTCGTGCCCCTGCGGCAGGCTGGGTGCGGCCCTCACGTGAGGCTGACTTACTGTTCCCGAGCCGGCTATGAGGAGACGAGTGGAGAGCGGTAGCACTCCGTGAGCCTGGTTGCGCTGAGGCCTCTGTGGGGTATTTCGCCACGTCATCTCTTTCTGCTCCTCTGTGCCACCTCCAGCCGGTCTCCGTGTGTTCACGGTGCGCCCACCCTCCGCGTGCCCACCAACCCCCTCGGTCAGCTTTGGTTGCATTGGCCTGGAAACGAGCAAGCCCTTGTCAACAACCACAGACTGTATTCTAAAGCACGGTTTTAAGTACACCGCTGCTTACAAGTGAAGAGCCTAAATGGCTCTCAGTGCTGGGCATGGTCTACCCTGTTAGCTCGGCCTCCAGGGCTCCCCTCTGAGGCCAGCCTTTCGTCCTCCCAGTGCCTTTTGTGTGCGTGAGCTCCGTCCAGCCCAGAGCATGAGCCCTGGACGCACCTGCCCTCCCCCACCCCGTCCGTCCTCTCTCTTGCTTCCTTCTCTGGTCCCTTCTTCCTTACCGAACCCCCGCCCCCATCAGATGCCCCCATCAGATGCGGCTTCTCCGAAAACCTTCAAACTCTCCGACACATTGAGTTCGAACTCTTCCCACCCCCACCCTTAGTATTTTTTGCTTTTCTTTATCATATTTTTCCTGGTCTCAGAGATTTTTGTAAATGTCTGTCTCCTTGACTAGTCTCTTATATTTTCGGAGGATACGGACTGTTGCTTAGCTCCCTGTCTCTCCCACCCTATCCCCCACTACCAGGCAGCGTCCGGAGGAGGCAGGT
>NW_027875374.1:0-248 GCF_054177405.1 Leptonychotes weddellii | reverse complement strand
GTGGTGCCAAAATGATGTTTTAAAAGAAATGTATTTTGAAAACAAAAATAAAAATAAAAAAATAGATATAAGAAAAGTATTTTGTATAAAATATTAACTTGATCTCCCTCCTGGTATCCCAATAAAAATATCCAATATTAAGGATAGAAGACTCAGATTAAATAATAGCCACCATTTAAATACTTACCATGTACCAAGCCCTGTGTTAAGTGATTTATAAAACCAAATGCTCACATACCATATGATCC
>NW_027875373.1:0-248 GCF_054177405.1 Leptonychotes weddellii | reverse complement strand
GGTAGAGTAATAGCTGCCTTGCTGTGACATTATACAGTGTGTGTGAGAGCACAGGATAGAAGCTGAAGAAATGTCGGTCTCCTTCTCATCTTCCTTTCTGTTCTTCCCCATCTATCCCTCCTTCCTTCCCTCCCTCCCTCCCTCCTTCCTTTCCTTCCTTCCTTCTCTCTCCTTCCTTTCCTTCCTTCCTTCCTTCTTCTTTCCTCCCTCCCTCTCTTCCTTTTCCTCCCTCCCTCCCTCCTTCCTTC
>NW_027875372.1:0-248 GCF_054177405.1 Leptonychotes weddellii | reverse complement strand
GGCTTCCCTGCTCCATTACCTGGGAGCTCTGCCACACTCAGGCACCCCCGGTCTTTCTGTGACCCCCAGGGTCCTGAGACCACACTGTCCCGGAGGGTTCCACCCCCCGCTTAGCCACCAGAGTGACGTCCCTCAGCAAAGAAATACACTGAAATCGATAGCTTTTGTTTATAAAAATGACATCCAATTGAAAGATAACAAAGAGAGCACCTCATTCCCCAAAACAAATAATGAACAAGTGCTTAGCC
>NW_027875371.1:0-248 GCF_054177405.1 Leptonychotes weddellii | reverse complement strand
TCTTAAAAAAAATATATAGTGCTATGTAGAAAACACAGTAAAATCGAGTCACAAATAACATTTGTAATAGCGGGATATGAAGTATGACTTCATCCAATTAGAATTATAAACACCTTGGGGCGCCTGGGTGGCTCAGTTGGTTGGGCGGCTGCCTTCGGCTCAGGTCATGATCCTGGAGTCCCGGGATCGAGTCCCGCATTGGGCTCCCTGCTCAGCGGGGAGTCTGCTTCTCCCTCTGACCCTCCTCC
>NW_027875370.1:0-248 GCF_054177405.1 Leptonychotes weddellii | reverse complement strand
TGATGAGAATTTGAGAGTTTCATACCAGTTAGGACTCCTTCCAAATAGGAGTATAGAAAACCCCAAATCAAACTGACTTAGGAAACAGGGGATTTATTGACCCAAGTAACTGAAAAGTACAAGTTTCTCTCTTTTCGGAGAAGTTCTGTTTGTTGCCATCCTTCTCAGTGTGTCCAAACAAAGGAGGTGACTATGTCTGCTCCATATCTTACATCTTTTCTGGGTTAAAATCCAGGGGGAAAGAGGGG
>NW_027875369.1:0-248 GCF_054177405.1 Leptonychotes weddellii | reverse complement strand
GTGTGCAGAAGCAGATGGAATCGGGCATGCTCTGACTGCCTTTTGGAGATCAAAGATCCCCTGAGCTGGTGACGAGTGTGAATCGAAGGGCTTTGTGGACGTTTGGGGTCCGGCACTGTCTGTGGGCTGGCATCTGGTCTAGCACACCCACCTTTTCTCTCTAGAGTATGATAACGTGAGTGCTCTGTCTGCAGACACAACCTTGCACAGAGCATCTCTGCAGGATGCTCCCCTTCCTGTGTTTCCCG
>NW_027875368.1:0-248 GCF_054177405.1 Leptonychotes weddellii | reverse complement strand
CCAGATGCCACCCACCACCCAAGAACATGGCTGAGAGCTTGGGGGAGAACCAGCAGTGGCTCAGAGTTTCAAAGAAAACCAACTTCTGTTCATGAAAGATTAGGAAAGGCGACACCTAAATTGGTGTTTTTTGTTAAATCTGGAAGTCACATTTCGTAAAACACCAGTGATCAAAAGGGGATTCTTTCTTACTTGCTCTCTTAAACCCTCAAACACCATTCAGCTTTTTTACTTGCAGAATACACCAT
>NW_027875367.1:0-248 GCF_054177405.1 Leptonychotes weddellii | reverse complement strand
TAGGCTTATTGAAAAGATCATGAAGTCCAGCTCCCTCCAAAGGCGAAAAACATAGATTCAATTAGAATAGGAATTAGTCAACTAAGTTATTCACTGAAATATCTAGTGTCCCATCCCTCATGGTGGTAATTGGAAGACCTTTTCTTGCCAGTCCCTTGGAAAATAGAAATTTCACCTTTGGGAAATGGGCTGCTGACCTAAAAGAAATGCATGTGTGAAACACTATCATTTCTTATAACACACTTTTC
>NW_027875366.1:0-248 GCF_054177405.1 Leptonychotes weddellii | reverse complement strand
TATGCTCACATCATATATTTCCCAAGGACAAATGTTAACTCAGAGACAATATAATCTAAACCCCTAAATAGGAATAGAAAATATCTCCTCAATATTTGTAAACTCATTTTCTAAAGATTTTTTTATTTATTTGACAGAACGAGAGAACAGGAGAGCACAAGCAGTGGGAGCTGCAGAAGGAGAGGGAGAAGCAGGCCCCTGCCGAGCAGGGATCCTGATGAAGGGCTGGATCCCAGGACCCTAGGAAC
>NW_027875365.1:0-1742 GCF_054177405.1 Leptonychotes weddellii | reverse complement strand
GTTTCCACAATCCCATATCACTGTGACAAGTCAGGACAGAACCAGAGACAGGGAGTCCAGCTGTGTCTGACTGAGGATAGAGCACTGTCCAGTGAGTGTGCATTCACAGCACCTCCTGAACACCGAGCATGTGCCACATGTAAGTCTAGGGATGTGGGACACATGTGGACATGACAGGAAGGTTCCCCATGGTCAGGGGGCTGATAGTGCCTGGGCGAAGAGAGAGGACACAGAAGCTAAACATGTTGTATAGAGAAGCTGTGTCCCAGGAGCATGAGGACGGTGAGGTTGGTGGGTTGGAGTGGGAGCATTAGAGGGGTGCACAGGGAACCCTGGAATCTGTTGTATCATCATGACATCTGCGTTCTGCACAGACAATGATGGAGCCAGAGAGGAGCACGTAGGAGGGACATGGCAGGGGCCGTGGACTCTGTCCAGACAGACTAGGAGTTCTGGGCAAGGGGTTGATAGGGGAAGAAAGTAAGAGTCCTCAGGATGTGGAGGAGGCAGGGATTGAGGATGGGAATGGGAAGGAGAAGAAGGAGGCATAGGCTTGGGCACAGTGTGTAGAGTGGGTTCCACCAGCTGGGACAGTGTGAGGACCTATCTCTCGTGCAGGATGACTTACACCTCATGTTTCCGGGAGATAGAATCTACCGTGGAACCAGGGGACAGTTCATCAGGAGGTCTACAGATGCACATCTCTGCTTACTTTTGTCTGACCATTGAGGAAATTTCATCAGTGCCTGTTGTTGGGGAGGACGTATTTCCTCTGCTCTTCAAGGTCCCTCTGGCTGAATCGGAATCAAATTGACATTTGGCAGATTAACAGGAGAAAATCAAATTGAATAGCCTACATAATGTGACTCCACACAGACATGGAGAATTCCAAAGACAGTCAGGCAACATGACACTTATATGAGTGAAAGAGAGGGGTAGGGGTCTGAGGATCAAAGAGGAGAAAGAGCATTAGCAAGAAGGTGAGAGATGCTCACCAAAATACTAACCAATAGGATCCAACAGTACATTAAAAGGATTATTCACCACAACCAAGTGGGATTTATCCCTGGGCTGCAAGGTTGGTTCAACATCCGCAAATCAGTCAATGTGATACAATTCATTAATAAAAGAAAGAACAAGAATCATATGATCCTCTCAATAGATGTAGAAAAAGCATTTGACAAAGTACAGCATCCTTTCTTGATCAAACCTGTTCAGAGTATAGGGATAGAGGGTACCTACCTCAATATCATAAAAGCCATCTATGAAAAACCTACAGCGAATATCATTCTCAATGGGGAAAAACAGAGCTTTCCCCCTAAGGTCAGGAATGTGGCAGGGATGTCCAGTATCACCACGGCTATTCAACATAGTACTAGAAGTCCTAGCCACAGGAATCAGACAACAAAAAGAAATCAAAGGCATCCAAATCAGCTAAGAAGAAGTCAAACTCTCACTGTTTGCAGATGATATGATACTTTATGTGGAAAACCCAAAGACTGCACCCCAAAACTGCTAGAACTCATCCAGGAATTCAGTCAAGTGGCAGGATCTAAAATCAATGAACACAAATCAATGGCATTCCTATACACCAACAACAAGACAGAAGAAAGAGAAATTAAGGAGTTGATCCCATTTACAATTGCACCCAAAACCATAAGATACCTAGGAATAAATCTATCCAAAGAGGCAAGGGATCTATACTCCCAGAAAACTATAAAATACTCATGAAAGAAATTGAG
>NW_027875364.1:0-248 GCF_054177405.1 Leptonychotes weddellii | reverse complement strand
GAGGGGGGAGAAACAAGCATTTGACTGAACACTTCTCCTCTCTCAGATTAATGCTTTCAATTTTACATTTAATTGCTTAAAATACATTTAGAATAAAAGCTTTGTTATGTCAATGCTTTCAATCAGAAATTACTGATATGGTATAAAGTACTTAATTTTATCCTAAACACTGTGAAAATATTCTCAATTTATACAAGGATAGGTACCATGCATATCCCATATTTTCCCCCTTAGATAAATGTGTACGT
>NW_027875363.1:0-248 GCF_054177405.1 Leptonychotes weddellii | reverse complement strand
TGCTTGTGTTCCTTCTCTCGCTGTTTCTCTCTCTCTAATAAATAAATAAAATCTTAAAAAAATAATACTTCATATTTGAAGATAAAAGGGCCAATGTTAATATAGATTATCTTTAGAATTAATTTCAAAACAGCAATGAGCAAGTGTGAAGAAATAGGTGATTTTGGGGCACCTGGGTGGCTCAGTCGGTTGGGCGTCTGCCTTCTGCTCAGGTCGTGGTCTCAGGGTCCTGGGATCGAGCCCCGCAT
>NW_027875362.1:0-248 GCF_054177405.1 Leptonychotes weddellii | reverse complement strand
CCAAGCTTCGGTGTCCAGGGTTTCTTCCTGAGGCATGTAGTACCTTCGTGACTGACCGTAGATACTCGGTGGGATCGCAGAAGGCAAACGTACGGTGTGGCTCAGAGCCTCAGGCATACAAAACCCACCATTCTCTGTGAGTCACACTGTTAGCATAAATTACCTGGTCAGACTGATGCAGCGGGGCCTGCAGATACAGGCCTAAAGTCACTCTTACCAGGCCAGATGTTCAAGGACTCAGGTTGTCT
>NW_027875361.1:0-248 GCF_054177405.1 Leptonychotes weddellii | reverse complement strand
TTCCAGAAGGGATGCACCTTTTTTATAAGCGATCCCACCCCGGAGGCATGCACGGGTTGCTTCCTTGCCACGTGAGGACCCGTTTCTCCTTAACTTCTAAGGTGATTACCAAATATGTTCATGTTTGCCACTCTGAAGAGGAAAGCCCATAGTGGCCGCTTTATTCTCCCTGCCCTGCCACCAGGCATGCTTGCTCGCCAATGGACGTTTCTTGACACTCCTGGTTCCTCTTTGTCAACTGTCTCTTC
>NW_027875360.1:0-248 GCF_054177405.1 Leptonychotes weddellii | reverse complement strand
GGGGGGTGTGGGGTAGGGGAGGGTCGTCCTCCTTCTAACCTTCCTCACCCTTTCTTGGGTTTGTCTCTTCTGGAGAGCTCCAGGCACTCCCTGGAGACAAGCCAAACCACGAAAATTGTGGAATTTCTATGATTCCGCCTGTGAGTTAAATACTAATGATTTGCATTTAAAACTGGCATTACACAATACAGAGAATGGTAAAAATTCATGCTAATAATTAAAATCTTAAATTTTTCCTGACATTTTCC
>NW_027875359.1:0-248 GCF_054177405.1 Leptonychotes weddellii | reverse complement strand
CCTTGCCCCTTCCACCATGTGAGGACACAGCGAGAACACAGCCACGTACGAACCAGGAAGTACCGTCTTACGAGACATCAAATCTGCCAGCGACTTGATCTTGGACAGCCAGCCTCCAAAACCATCAGAAATAAATGTCTGTTGTTGATAAGCAACCCAGTCTGTGGTGTTCTGAGAAACAGACTAAAGCTCATCAAAGCAATAACTATTTGCAAATATGGAATTACAGAAATACAAAGTGGAGGAAT
>NW_027875358.1:0-248 GCF_054177405.1 Leptonychotes weddellii | reverse complement strand
GGCCCTACACCTCTGGCCCCTTGTCCTCCTAACTATCACCTCCTCCTCCCTCCCCTGTTCTTTCTGCAGCAGCCACACTACCTCCTTACCAGTCCCAGAATGTACAGTCTGTGTTCTCTCTGCCTTTGTGTATGATCTCCGACTTTGCTGGCTCCCTCCCATCCTTCAAAAATCACCTTTTTCGGGCATTCCACAGACACCCTACTTAAAATTTTAATTTCCTCAACCCCCATATTTTGTTTCTCCTT
>NW_027875357.1:0-248 GCF_054177405.1 Leptonychotes weddellii | reverse complement strand
GTTCCATGATTCATTGTTTGTGCATAACACCCAGTGCTCCATTCAATAGGCTCCAGCCCTCTTTAATACCCATCACCAGGCTAACCCATCCCTCTCCTCTAGAACCCTCAGTTTGTTTCTCAGAGTCCATAGTCTCTCATGGTTTGTCTCCCCCTCTGATTGTCCCCCCTTTATTTTTCGTTCCTGCTGTCTTCTTCTTTTTTTTTATTATGTTATGTTAATCACCATACATCACATCATTAGTTTTT
>NW_027875356.1:0-248 GCF_054177405.1 Leptonychotes weddellii | reverse complement strand
CTTTTTTGTGAGGAAGTGTGGGGAGCATGAACTTTCAGCTCTGGGGCTGAAGAGCTGGGCGCCTCCATATTCATCCCGCCCCGCAGCACTGAAACCCTTCAGGGAGCAAAACAGCGCCACCTAGTGCAGTCCAGAGCTGGTTACACTGATCCCTGCCTCCCTACACACTGCAGGTGCATTTGCACTAGGGCAAGTCCACCAACAGTCGTCCTCCGGAGGACCAGCAAGGACAGCTGGCTCTCACCAAG
>NW_027875355.1:0-248 GCF_054177405.1 Leptonychotes weddellii | reverse complement strand
GGCATCTGTGTCTACATGACTGGGAATTACCTCCTGTGGACACAGGCCACTGTGGCATGCTGAAGCACAATCAGAAGGCTATTTGGTGAGAAGAGAAATTAGAAGGAAAGTAACCAGCTGAATCCAGTGTTTCATGGAAAGGACTGAAGTAGCCAGATCCATCCAGCTCCCCCACAGGCACAGCCTCACTAGTGGGCCTTTCATCTGCTGCCTGAGGTGCCGTCCCTACTCTTGGGCAAGCCTAGGAT
>NW_027875354.1:0-1742 GCF_054177405.1 Leptonychotes weddellii | reverse complement strand
AGGGGAAGACAAAAACAGGACAAAGACCAAAGGCAACAAATAAAGAAGAGTCACGGGTGTGGTCGACATTAGTCCAACGGTATCAGTCATTACTGTGACCGTCAATGGTCCAAACGCACCTATGGAAAGACTGACCATCAGAGTGGATCAAAGACACAGCTCAACTGTATGTAGTCTACGAGAAGCCCACTTTAAATATAAAGATAAATATAGATTAAAAGTGGGGCACCTGGGTAGCTATGTCAGTTAAGCATTCAACTCTTGGTTTCGGCTCAGGTCATGATCTCAGGGCTATGAGACCAAGCCCCACACTGGGCTCTGCGCTGGGCATGAAGCCTGCTTAAGATTCTCTCCCTCCCTCTGCCTCTCCCCCTTCCCCCCCTCTAAAAAAATATAGATTAAAAGTAAGCAGATGGAGGAAAATATACCATTTTAACACCAACTGAAAGAAAGTAGGAGCAGTTATGTTAATTTCAGACAGCAACTTCAGAACAAAGGAAGTTACCAGGGATAAAGAACGGTATTACATAATAAAAGAGGGTCAATCCTTCAAGAAGATATAACAATCCTTAACATATATGCACCTAACAACAGAGCGTTAAACCATGTGAGGCAAAAGAATTGCAAGCAGAAATAGATAAATCCACTATTATAACTAGAGACTTTAACACCCCTCAGACCACAGTGGAATTCAACTAGAAATCAGTAACAGAAACATAACTGGAAAATCCCTAAGTACCTGGAGATTAAACAACATACTTCTAAATAACACATGGATCAAAGAAGTCTCAAGAGAAATTTAAAAATATTTTGAACTGGGGCGCCTAGGTGGCTCAGTCATTTAAGCGTCTGCCTTCAGCTCAGGTCATGATCCCAGGGTCCTGGGATTAAGCCCCACATCAGGCTCCCAGCTCCACAGGAAGCCTGCTTCTCCCTCTCCTTCTCCTGCTTGTGTTCCCTCTCTCGCTGTCCTCTCTCTGTCAAATAAATAAATAAAATCTTAAAAAATATATATTTTGAACTAAATGAAAATGAAAATACAACTTACCAAATTTGTGAGATGCAGCAAAAGCAGTGCTCAGAGGGAAATGTATAGTACTGGATACATGTTAGAAAAGAAGAAGGATCTAAAATCAATCATCTAGGTTTCCACCTCAGGAAACCACAAAAAATAAAAGCAAATTAAGTCCATAATAAGCAGAAGAAACAAATAAGAATTAAAGCAGAAATCAATAAAATTGAATACAGAAACCAGTAGAAAAAAAAAATCAAGAAAACCAAAAGCTGTTTCTTTGAAAAGAACTTGACAGAGGATACATATTACTAACATCAGAAATGAAAAAAGGTTGCAGATGATATGATACTTTATGTGGAAAACCCAAAAGACTCCACCCCAAAACTGCTAGAACTCATACAGGAATTCAGTAAAGTAGCAGGATATAAAATCAATGCACAGAAGTCAGTGGCATTCCTATACACCAACAACAAGACAGAAGAAAGAGAAATTAAGGAGTCGATCCCATTTACAATTGCACCCAAAACGATAAGATACCTAGGAATAAATCTAACCAAAGAGACAAAGGATCTGTACTCAGAAAACTATAAAATACTCATGAAAGAAATTGAGGAAGACACAAAGAAATGGAAAAACGTTCCATGCTCATGGATTGGAAGAACAAATATTGTGAAGATGTCAATGCTACCTAGAGCAATCTACACATTCAATGCAATCCCCATCAAAA
>NW_027875353.1:0-248 GCF_054177405.1 Leptonychotes weddellii | reverse complement strand
TATAAATAGAATAAATAAAAGAAAGGACTAACATTCAAATTTACCACCTTTTTTTTTGGTTACTCTTCTTCCTCTTTCTTAAAATGCCTAAGGCAGAAAATACAAGGCCCCATACTGAGACCCTGGGGATGTTGCACAGCTGAGATTTCTGGTAGACCTGAGTTTGGCAAGGCTGGGTCAGCTCCAATGCTGCTTGCTGAATTTGGAGTTTCTGTATTGCCAAGCCTCCCCCCTCGTCTGACTCCAGC
>NW_027875352.1:0-248 GCF_054177405.1 Leptonychotes weddellii | reverse complement strand
GGTGGCTGGTGCTAAACACCCCGACTGTTCGAGACTGTTCTAGAATGCTGCTTCCCAAGGCTTTTCCCCAGCTCTCTCTAACAAATACAGGAATGTCTATGTTTTCAGTCAACGTGACCCAGAAAGGGAATTTCTGTGCCACAACCAGAGGCCCTGTAGAGGAATGTTAGTTACCAGACTCTAAACTAGTCTTTAGGGATGCCTGGGTGGCTCAGTCTGTTAAGTGGCTGCCTTCGGCCCAGGTCATG
>NW_027875351.1:0-248 GCF_054177405.1 Leptonychotes weddellii | reverse complement strand
TCATGGTTATCTAAGAACTTCAATATGTATCTACCTTATTATAGCACATTTTTTTAAAAAAGATTTTATATATTTGTTTGACAGAGAGAGAGGGCACAAGCAGGGGGAGCAGCAGAGGGAGAGGGAGAAGCAGGCTTCCCGCTGAGCAGGGAACCGGACATGGGGCTCAATCCCAGGACCCTGGGATCATGACCTGAATCGAAGGCAGATGCTTAACCGACTGAGCCACACAGGCGTCCCTATAGCAC
>NW_027875350.1:0-248 GCF_054177405.1 Leptonychotes weddellii | reverse complement strand
GGCCTGGTGGTGGGTATTGAGGAGGGCACGTTCTGCATGGAGCACTGGGTGTTGTGCACGAACAATGAATCATGGAACACTTCATCTAGAACTAATGATGTAATGTATGGGGATTAACATAAGAATAAAAAAAAAAAGAGTCTGTTTCTTGGCTTGTCTCTCTCTCACTTTTTTTTTTTTTGCCTTTGCTTATTTGTGTTGTTTCTTAAATTCCATATGAGTGAAATAATATGGTATTTGTCTTTCTC
>NW_027875349.1:0-248 GCF_054177405.1 Leptonychotes weddellii | reverse complement strand
ACATTTCATTATAAAGTCAGAACACAGTGTTCTCTGATCAGCTGTGAATCGCAGGGGAAAGTGAGCGTTAGGGACGGCGCACTCGGCAGAATCAAATGCCTCATGGGGGTATTTTGGGAAGGTTGAGGGCATACAACGAATGGACTCATGCTTAGATGTCTGATCATCAAATACTGAAAATGTGTGGTCATTAATTATTTTTAAAATAATAACCTATGGTATGAGTTTTAAAAAGTGATTTTTAGTTT
>NW_027875348.1:0-248 GCF_054177405.1 Leptonychotes weddellii | reverse complement strand
TCTGCCTTCAGCTGAGGCCAGGATCTCGGGGTCCTGGGATCGAGCCCCGCCTTGGGCTCCCTGCTCAGCGGGGAGCCTGCTTCTCCCTCTCCCCCTGCTCATGCTCTCTCTTGCTAGCGCTCTCTCTCAAATAATCTTTAAAAAACAACAACAGCAACAACAACAAACAACAAACAAAAGACAGGGGGAAAAAATTAAGAAAGCACGACTGGTGCGTGTTACTCTCCAGTGGCCCTACAGCAAGCAGG
>NW_027875347.1:0-248 GCF_054177405.1 Leptonychotes weddellii | reverse complement strand
TAAACTTAGGAAGTAATCAATTTCTAATAGTTAATATTAATTTTATGCTGGTGATATAGATGCAATTCCATGAAAGCATAAACCTAGACATAGTAATTTCTAAGAAATTAAAATTTTAAATGAACCATATTTTAAATATATAAAACTCATGGAAAATTCAGGATTTACATAGTTATCCTTATAAAGCTGAGATCTAAACGTGTACTGAAAACATTCATTGTTAAGTTGTTTCCAATAAAGAAACCAGG
>NW_027875346.1:0-248 GCF_054177405.1 Leptonychotes weddellii | reverse complement strand
TGGGAGCAGAAACTATGTCTGATTCATCTTTCTATTCCCTAGTCTCTGTAGAGTGATGAGTACATGTATGAGCTCAGTAAACGTTTTCTGAAAGGAAAGAAAGAAGGGGGGAAAGAAGGAAGGAAGGATGGAAGGAAGGAAGGAAGGAAGGAAGGAAGGAAGGAAGGAAGGAAGGAAGGAAGGAAGGAAAGGATTTGAGTTTGACCAAGAGTATTTCTTATAAGGCTCATTGGCATTCATTTGTTCCA
>NW_027875345.1:0-248 GCF_054177405.1 Leptonychotes weddellii | reverse complement strand
TGATAGGGACAGATCCCAGCCCCACTTGTCGATGGCTGAGTGACCTGGGAAAATCACTTCTTGAGCCTCATCTTTCCCTCCTGTCATCACAAAGCGGCAAGGAGATAATGCAAGCAAATGCCTGTCCAGGATAAGCTATGGTATTCTCTCTAACCCAACCCTATGAAAAGTTTGCACCAAATCCTTATTAAGAAGGGAATTCACAATAAATATAATGAATATAGCTAATTCTGCTAAAACACACAGTG
>NW_027875344.1:0-248 GCF_054177405.1 Leptonychotes weddellii | reverse complement strand
TGTCTGCAGTTAGTCACAGTTCTGTTTTCTAAAGCGGGCCACCACATGACCGAAGTGGTTCCCTCCCGGAGCCCATCAGCCTGAATCACGCCGTGAATTCAGCCACGGGCACTTCCTGCATTGGTTCCTCCAAACTCCAGGGCAATGCGTTTCCTAAAATGATCTCGCCTGAAGATGACAGGACGTTCACCCCAACGTGTCCCTCCACGCCCTGTCACAACCACAAGTTCTGACAACCTGGAGGCCAG
>NW_027875343.1:0-248 GCF_054177405.1 Leptonychotes weddellii | reverse complement strand
TCACGAGGGACGGACGGGAACAGACTGCCTGCTTCCCTCTGCCGACTCGTCCTGCTTCACCCGTTCCGGGTGCCTGTGCCCAGTCCAGCCGTGGGATAGACTAAGCCCCCACGAGCTCACACATTCTCAATTGGCCAGAATCTGGACTAAGATAGGTAGATTCAGCAGGTGTTTGGGTGCTTACTCTGAGCTCTGCACCGAGACAGTGGCCTGTGGCCCTGCCCTCAAGGGGCTTAAACCTGGGAGGC
>NW_027875342.1:0-248 GCF_054177405.1 Leptonychotes weddellii | reverse complement strand
TTTTTTTTTTAAAGATTTTATTTATTTATTTGACAGAGAGAGACACAGCGAGAGAGGGAACACCAGCAGGGGGAGGGGGAGAAGGAGAAGCAGGCTCCCCGCAGAGCAGGGAGCCCGATGTGGGACTTGATCCCAGGACCCTGGGATCATGACCTGAGCCGAAGGCAGTCGCTTAACCGACTGAGCCACCCAGGCGCCCACTTTTAACTGTTTGTATCTGAAAGATATCCAAGTCGTGTGTGTCACGT
>NW_027875341.1:0-248 GCF_054177405.1 Leptonychotes weddellii | reverse complement strand
TTGACTTTCAGATATTATTTTTTTGTAGGATCAGGCTTGGCTATATAACTATGTCTCCCTAGTGATTTTGGGTTTTCCCCATGCTGACTTGCAGAGTAAGATTGTGAGTATCTCCAGTGTATAAGAAAGCAACTTCTTGACTGAATCTTAGCTGAAAAGCAATTCCCCTTATTGATCGGGAATATGAAATTCATGATATTTTATGTTTTGTTATTTAAATTTCATGTGTGCAGCCATCCTGTACCTTG
>NW_027875340.1:0-248 GCF_054177405.1 Leptonychotes weddellii | reverse complement strand
TCGAAAAAAATGTGTGTTCTGCTGCTTTAGATGAAATGCTCTGAATATATCTGTTAGGTCTATCCGGTCCAGTGTGTCATTCAAAGGCCACTGTTTTCTTGTTGATCTTCTGCTTAGATGATGTGTCCATTGCTGTGAGTGGGGTGTTAAAGTCCCCTACTATTTTTGGATTATTACCGATGAGTTTCTTTTTTTTTTTTAATTATTATGTTATGTTAATCACCATACATCATTAGTTTTTGATATAG
>NW_027875339.1:0-248 GCF_054177405.1 Leptonychotes weddellii | reverse complement strand
TTATTCAATCATGTCTGTGTAATGAAACTTCCATAAAAACCCAAGAAGGCAGGGCTCAGAGAGCTTCTGGGTTAGTGAACACATGGAGATTTGAGGAGAATGGTAAGCTCTGAGAGGGCCTGGAAGCCCGGCATGCCCTTTCCCCATACCTTCCCTGTGTATCTCCTCATCCGGCTGTTGATCCATATCCTTTAACATCTTTTGTAATAAATCCATAATCTAGTGAATAAATGGATTTTTCTGGGTTC
>NW_027875338.1:0-248 GCF_054177405.1 Leptonychotes weddellii | reverse complement strand
TCACAAGGGACGGACGGGAACAGACTGCCCGCTTCCCTCTGCCGACTCTTCCTGCTTCACCCGTTCCGGGTGCCTGTGCCCAGTCCAGCCGTGGGATAGACTAAGCCCCCACGAGCTCACACATTCTCAATTGGCCAGAATCTGGACTAAGATAGGTAGATTCAGCAGGTGTTTGGGTGCTTACTCTGAGCTCTGCACCGAGACAGTGGCCTGTGGCCCTGCCCTCAAGGGGCTTAAACCTGGGAGGC
>NW_027875337.1:0-248 GCF_054177405.1 Leptonychotes weddellii | reverse complement strand
CCAAGCAGATTCCCTGAGGACCAAACCCCATGTGGGGCTTGACCTCACAACCCTGAAATCATGACCTGAGCCAAAATCAAGAGTCAGATGCCTAAATGGCTGAACCACCCAGGTGCTCCTTTTTCTATAATTTTAAAATGCAATTAATTTTAGACTTTATTGTTTTTCTAAGTATTTAAAGCTATAAATTTCCTTTTAAACACTCTCTTAACTACATCTTACAAATTTCAATATTTGTGTTTTTTATT
>NW_027875336.1:0-248 GCF_054177405.1 Leptonychotes weddellii | reverse complement strand
GTCTGCAGTTAGTCACAGTTCTGTTTTCTAAAGCGGGCCACCACATGACCCGAAGTGGTTCCCTCCCGGAGCCCATCAGCCTGAATCACGCCGTGAATTCAGCCACGGGCACTTCCTGCATTGGTTCCTCCAAACTCCAGGGCAATGCGTTTCCTAAAATGATCTCGCCTGAAGATGACAGGACGTTCACCCCAACGTGTCCCTCCACGCCCTGTCACAACCACAAGTTCTGACAACCTGGAGGCCAG
>NW_027875335.1:0-248 GCF_054177405.1 Leptonychotes weddellii | reverse complement strand
ACATTTCATTATAAAGTCAGAACACAGTGTTCTCTGATCAGCTGTGAAGCGCAGGGGAAAGTGAGCGTTAGGGACGGCGCACTCGGCAGAATCAAATGCCTCATGGGGGTATTTTGGGAAGGTTGAGGGCATACAACGAATGGACTCATGCTTAGATGTCTGATCATCAAATACTGAAAATGTGTGGTCATTAATTATTTTTAAAATAATAACCTATGGTATGAGTTTTAAAAAGTGATTTTTAGTTT
>NW_027875334.1:0-248 GCF_054177405.1 Leptonychotes weddellii | reverse complement strand
TTGATAGACATTTGGGTTGTTTTCACTTTTCAGTTATTGTGAACAATACTGCAATAAACATTCCTGTACAAGTTTTTATGCGGACCCATGTTTTCATTTGTCTTGCTAAATGCTAAATGGAATCACTGGGTCATACAATAATTCTGTATATTTTTTTATTTTTTTTAAAGATTTTGTTCACCTATTTGAGACAGCAAGGGAGAGAGAGCCCAAGCAAGGGGAGTGGGAGAGGGAGAAGCAGACTCCCC
>NW_027875333.1:0-1742 GCF_054177405.1 Leptonychotes weddellii | reverse complement strand
CTTGGTCATGGTGAATAATCCTTTTAATGTACTGTTGTATCCTACTGGCTAGTATTTTGATGAGAATTTTTGCATCCATGTTCATTAAGGATATTGTTCTGTAATTCTCCTTTTTGATGGGGTCTTTGTCTGGTTTTGGGATCAAGGTAATTGTGGCCTCATAAAACGAGTTTGGAAGTTTTCCTTCCATTTCTATTTTTTGGAAGAGTTTCAGAAGAATAGATATTAATTATTCTTTAAATGTTTGGTAGAATTCCCCTGGGAAGCCATCTGGCCCTGCGCTTTTGTTTTTTGGGAGATTTTTGATTACTGCTTCAATTTCCTAGTGGTTATAGGTCTCTTAAGGTTTTCTATTTCTTCCTGGTTCAGTTTTGGTAGTTGATACATCTCTAGGAATGCATCCATTTCTTCCAGATTATCTAACTTGCTGGAATATAGTTGCTCACAATATGTTCTTATAATTGTTTGTATTTCTTTGGTGTTGGTTGTGATCTCTCCTTTTTCATTCATGATTTTATTTATTTGGGTCATTTCTCTTTTCTTTTTAGTAAGTCTGGCCAGGGGTTTATCAATCTTTTTAATTCTTTCAAAGAACCAGTTCCTAGTTTCGTTGATCTGTTCTACTGTTCTTTGGGTTTCTATTTCATTGATTTCTGCTCTGATCTTTATGATTTCTCTTCTCCTGCTGGGTTTAGGCTTTATTTGCTGTTCTTTCTCCAGCTCCTTTAGGTGTAGGGTTAGGTTGTGTACTTGAGACCTTTCTTGTTTCTTGAGAAAGGCTTGTATTGCTATATACTTTCCTCTCAAGACTGCCTTTGCTGTATCCCAAAGATTTTGAACAGTTGTATTTTCATATTCATTTGTTTCCATGAATATTTTTATTTCTTCTTTAATTTCTTGGTTGACCCACTCATTCTTCAGTAGGATGCTCTTTAGCCTCCATGTATTTGAGTTCTTTCTGACTTTCCTCTTGTGATTGAGTTCTAGTTTCAAAGCATTATGGTCTGATTGGGAATGATCCCAATCTTTTGGTACTGGTTGAGACAGGATTTGTGACTTAGGATGTGATCTATTCTGGAGAATGTTCAATGGGCACTAGAGAAGAATGTGTACTCTGTTACTTTGGGGTGGAATGTTCTGAATATATCTGTGAAGTCCATTTGGTACAGTGTGTCATTTAAAGTCTTTATTTCCTTGTTGATCCTTTGCTTAGATGATCTATTTTAGTGAGGGGGGTGTTAAATTCTCCCACTATTATTGTATTGTTGTCGATGTGTTTCTTTGCTTTTGTTATTAATTGGCTTATATAATTGGCTGCTCCCATGTTAGAGGCATAGATATTTAAAATTGTTAGCTCTTCTTGTTGGATAGACCCTTTAAGTAGGATATAGTGTCCTTCCTCATCTCTTATTACAGTCTTTGGTTTAAAATCTAATTTGTCTGATATAAGAATTTCCACCCCAGCTTTCTTTTGGTGTCCGTTAGCATGGTAAATGGTTTTCCACCCCCTCACTTTTAATCTGGGTGTGTCTTTGGGTCTAAAATGAGTCTCTTGCAGACAGCATTTCAATGGGTCTTGTTTTTTTATCCAATATGATACACTGTGTCTTTTGATTGGGGCATTTAGCCCATTTACATTCAGGGTAACTATTGAAAGATATGAATTTAGTGCCATTGTATTGCCTGTAAGGTGACTGTTACTGTATATTATCTGTGTTCCTTTCTGGTCTATGTTACTTTTA
>NW_027875332.1:0-248 GCF_054177405.1 Leptonychotes weddellii | reverse complement strand
TTCAGGGTTATGCTGAGAGGTAACCTTGCTATTGCAACTTGTTTGTCAATCTGCTTGTCTTGGAGACTTACCTGGTGTGGGGGTCGGCCTGCATCAGTTTGTCAGCCTTTGGCCTGCAGTCCTTTGGGGGTGGCTGTCTGACATTTCCCTGAGCAGACTGGAGCTTGATCATAGCCAGTCTGGTGACCACAGCTCCTCCAAGATGTAGACTGAAATCTGCATTTTTGTATGCCCATCTTCCTAAGGCT
>NW_027875331.1:0-248 GCF_054177405.1 Leptonychotes weddellii | reverse complement strand
CTCCGTGCTGAGCACCAGGATATAAGGACAAGTAAGACACAGTCATATTGCATGTACATGCAGTAGACCAGGGCCAAGTACAGAGGAGGGCAGGAATACCTGGGAGGGGCAAACCCAGCCTTGGGGAATCAAAGAGGTCTTCCAGGAGGAGGTGACATCTAGACAGTGACCTAAGAATGCCTAATAATACTAGCTAATATCCACGAAGGATGTATTACATATGAGATCTTTTAGATGCTTTATATCCT
>NW_027875330.1:0-248 GCF_054177405.1 Leptonychotes weddellii | reverse complement strand
TCTCCCTCTCCCACTCCCCGTTTGTGTTCCCTCTCTCGCTGTGTCTTTCTCTGTCAAATAAATAAATAAAATCTTTAAAAAAAAAAACAAAAACAAGACAACCTACTTTCTAGACATGCATTAAACTAAAGGACAAAATACCCAGAGACACGTACAGCAAGGTACTACTCGTATAAATATACTTATAGAGAGATGCGTCCTTAAAGAAGACACAGAACTCTGTACATCGACACAAACCTCATCCACAG
>NW_027875329.1:0-248 GCF_054177405.1 Leptonychotes weddellii | reverse complement strand
GCATCCTCCCGGACAGAAACCCGGAGCGACGGTCGCACGCACTCGAACCGCAGTTTCCGAGATGGAAACCCGGTGCGCTGGGGTCCCGCCGGTGAACTGCAACCTCTGGGGTGGAAACCCCGAGCCCGCGGAGTCGCGCGCACGCAAACTGCAGTCCCCAGGACAGGACCCCAAGCGGCGGAGTCGCGCGTGTGCAGGCGTGCGCGAACTGAGAGCAGCTGGTGGTTTTAGAAGCACAAAGGGCAGAG
>NW_027875328.1:0-248 GCF_054177405.1 Leptonychotes weddellii | reverse complement strand
GTGGAAGGGCGAGTTTCACTGGAGATGTCACCCAATTAAGAGTCTCCATGCTCCGTTCTGATGGGGCATCTCTGGGCTTTACTAATGAGGAGCTCAGACGGCGGTTTTGACTGCCGCTCGGGAAAGAATTGTGCCATAAACAGCCCTCCTTGGATCCTGAATCTTTCCCCACCTCTCCATGTCCGCATCTCCAACGCACTCATGCCTTTGTTTTCTCCAACAAAGGACTGTTAATTAGTACCAGAACC
>NW_027875327.1:0-248 GCF_054177405.1 Leptonychotes weddellii | reverse complement strand
TTTATATGTGGAAGAAGTAGATATTGGAGAAACAGCCCCAAGAACAGTTGTCAGTGGCCTGGTGAATCATGTTCCTCTTGAACAGATGCAAAATCGGATGGTGATTTTACTTTGTAACCTGAAACCTGCAAAGATGAGGGGAGTAATATCTCAAGCAATGGTAATGTGTGCTAGTTCACCTGAGAAGGTTGAAATCTTGGCACCTCCTAATGGGTCTGTTCCTGGAGACAGAATTGTTTTTGATGCTT
>NW_027875326.1:0-248 GCF_054177405.1 Leptonychotes weddellii | reverse complement strand
TTTTTTTAAAGATTTTATTTATTTATTTGAGACAGAGAGAATGAGAGAGAGAGAGCACATGAGAGGGGGGAGGGTCAGAGGGAGAAGCAGGCTCCCTGCCGAGCAGGGAGCCTGATGCGGGACTCCATCCAGGGACTCCAGGATCATGACCTGAGCCGAAAGCAGTCGCTTAACCAACTGAGCCACCCAGGCGCCCCAGATTTATTTATTTTAGAAAGAAAGTGTGTGCGAGTGGGTGGAGGGGCAGA
>NW_027875325.1:0-248 GCF_054177405.1 Leptonychotes weddellii | reverse complement strand
AAATAACTGGGTATCTTGCCCCATCCTATGTTGAAAAGATAAGACCCCTAAAGTTCTGAGGTTACACAGAAGACTTTACAGATTAAACAGTGAGCTAGTACTGGGAAATTTGGAAGCTATTTGGTTTTTTCATAACACTTTTTATAATTGTATGCATTGACCAAAATACTGAGCAACTTAATTTTCCCTCACTACTGCAAAGTAAATTTCTCTCCAAATAGAGATTTCCTTATTGTATGACATTCTTT
>NW_027875324.1:0-248 GCF_054177405.1 Leptonychotes weddellii | reverse complement strand
TTTTTTTTTCTCAAAAGATAAATTCTTAGTTCAGTTCTGTTCATTCAGGTTTCAAAACAAGTGTTTTGCTACATGGTTAAAAAGGTAAAAAAAAAAAAAAGAAGGGAGGAAGAAAAGCCTCTTTTTCTCTTATCACCTAAAGCAAAAAATGGCATAAGTGAACTATTTTAACCCCCCTAACGCCACCAGAGTACTACTAACCTTATGTGGTCTCAACGTGACATTGCTTGGCTTATTTTTTTTTTTTT
>NW_027875323.1:0-248 GCF_054177405.1 Leptonychotes weddellii | reverse complement strand
CGAACAACGGAATGCAAATGCCAAAGAGCCTGAGTTAAGAGAGAAATCATTGCAATCTGAACATGGGGGAGGGGGGAAAGTCAACATTCTATTTAGTGTTCCTGATTGGCACTTTTAATTCACACTACTTTCACGACAGTTATATCAAATATGCACAATGGTTATAAGTGAAAGAAGCACTGAAAGTCCATGAACCCTAAGGAATTATTACAGTGGTTGAAGGCAGTTTTGTTATTGGACTTCTCAGG
>NW_027875322.1:0-1742 GCF_054177405.1 Leptonychotes weddellii | reverse complement strand
CTGGGGAAGGTATGTGCTATGGTGAGCGCTGTGAAGCGTGCAAGACTGTTGAATCACTGATCTGTACCTCTGAAGCAAATACATTATATGTTAAAAAAAATAGAAGAAGATAGCAGGAGCGGAAGAATGAAGTGGGGGAAATCGGAGGGGGCAATGAACCATGAGAGACGATGGACTCTGAAAAACAAACTGAGGGTTCTAGAGGGGAGGGTGGTGGGAGGATGGGTTAGCCTGGTGATGGGTATTAAAGAGGGCACGTTCTGCATGGAGCACTGGGTGTTATATGCAAACAATGAATAATGGAACACTACATCAAAAACTGATGATGTAATGTATGGTGATTAACATAATATAATAAAAAAAATATATTAAAAAAAAAAAAAGCCTAACCTTTACTTTGGCATGTGTCAACACATAAACAAGGGACCTTCCCAACTTGCATCAAGATGGGACTGTCCTGAGGAAGAAAAGGACACGTCTGAGACCGAAAAGGGAAAGACATCTGTGCATTCCTATTCATTCTCTGCCCCTGTCTCTGTCAGTGTGTCCATCTGTCTGCCTTTCTCTTTCTCTCTCTCTCTCTTTTTCTCTCTCTCTCACACACACATACACAGAGGAATACCACTTTCAATGACCTTTCTTTTCAAGTAGATCAGAAGGAGGTGCTGCTAGGGATCAGGAATTTCCCTTAAATAACATAGGAAGGTCCCTGCTACCTCTGGTCTTCCTCTCTCTCCTCATCCACGTCCCCCACCCATTATTCTGGCCATAGTAACTGCCCAGACTTCGGCAGCTTCATTCTTGAACGCCTCCAACCATAATCCTCCCAAGTGGCTCAGAGTTGCATCAAGAAATTCCATGTTTGGCCAAAGTGGTGAAAGTTGCGTGTCCCGCAAAGCATGACCAGGCTTCCTGCTCACCTCTCTTAGGCACAAGGAGCAAGAATGGCATTGGAGCAACAAGGAGCAAAGACTTCTCTCTGCCACCATCACTGGGGGCCCCAGAGAGAAGGGGGGGTGGGGCTCTTCCACTCAAACCTATTGTTGGATTATTTTCATTAGTGGTAAGGCTTTTTGTGTTCCTAAAATAATTCATTTGACTGTCATTTTAACAAGTCCCTTGTCTGTTAAATCATGACTTCCTATGTGGATATTCCCTGACTTGGTTTGATTTGCTTATTAAAATTTCCTCCGCCTAATGTTCCCTTCCTGTTGGCAATGTGTGGGATTCTATTTCTTCTCCAAAGAAAAGGAACCCACACAATTTAGTTTATATAATTTTGTGATATTCTTCTGCACAATGGCCAGCACAGAACAACTTTTTCAACACATGACTTTGAGGCTAAAAACACCATTTTGAGGCAGTTTCAGAGACAGGTGTGAAGAGCTGAAGAGTTGGATAGAGATGGTATCATTGCAGCCACCTGTCACTTTCCTCCTCAGAAGTGCTTGGCCATCTGGCGGGTCATGGCCACCTCTGTCCCATAACCTCACTCACCCACAGCTGTTCCCAAGCAGACGTACCAATGTAGGGGCAGGACTCGGATCTCAGGATATGAGACACAGAAGGGGACCCACGGGTAGGATCTCATCTCATCCCCACCTCTCCCTTCTTACCAGTGTCATTCAGGAGCTAGTAATGGGGGATTCTGGACAACAAGCCTTGTGCTTTAGGCCAAATAGGCACTGAGAAGGGTTTCTGAACTCAAGCAGCAGAGCATCGTGACAGCTCTGGGATGCAGA
>NW_027875321.1:0-248 GCF_054177405.1 Leptonychotes weddellii | reverse complement strand
CTCTCTGTCTCATGCTCTCTCTCTCAAATAAATAAATAAAATCTTAAAAAAAAAAAAAAAAAGATGTGAAAGCTTTCCCTTCATGTTTTCCCAGCTCCAATTTTGAGTTAAATTTCCTCAATACATTTCCACTCTTCCAGCAACGATTAGGGGTTAAGAAACCACATATGGAAGTCCAGTTAATTTCAGTAAGTATAATTAAGATAATTGAATCCCTCAAGTCAGAGAAGCCTATAAAGAATTGCATG
>NW_027875320.1:0-249 GCF_054177405.1 Leptonychotes weddellii | reverse complement strand
TTTTTTTTTTTTAAAGATTTTATTTATTTATTTGAGACAGACAGAATGAGAGACAGAGAGCATGAGAGGGAGGAGGGTCAGAGGGAGAAGCAGACTCCCTGCCGAGCAGGGAGCCCGATGCGGGACTCGATCCCGGGACTCCAGGATCATGACCTGAGCCGAAGGCAGTCGCTTAACCAACTGAGCCACCCAGGCGCCCCCAGAACTTTTTTTATCTTGAAAACTGCAGCTTTATATCCATTAAACAAA
>NW_027875319.1:0-249 GCF_054177405.1 Leptonychotes weddellii | reverse complement strand
CACCAGGCCAACCCATCCTCCCACCCCCCTCCCCTCTAGAACCCTCAGTTTGTTTTTCAGAGTCCATCGTCTCTCATGGTTCGTCCACCCCTCCGATTTCCCCCGCTTCATTCTTCCCCTCCCGCTACCTTCTTCTTCTTCTTTTTTTTTTTTCTTAACATATATTGCATTATTTGTTTCAGAGGTACAGATCTGAGATTCAACAGTCTTGCACAATTCACAGCGCTTACCAGAGCACATACCCTCCCC
>NW_027875318.1:0-249 GCF_054177405.1 Leptonychotes weddellii | reverse complement strand
TCTCTCTCAAATAAATAAATCTTTAAATAAATTTAAAAAAATAAGAGGAAATGGGCGCCTGGGTGGCTCAGTTGGTTAAGCGACTGCCTTCGGCTCAGGTCATGATCCTGGAGTCCCGGGATCGAGTCCCGCATCGGGCTCCCTGCTCGGCAGGGAGTCTGCTTCTCCCTCTCCCACTCCCCGTTTGTGTTCCCTCTCTCGCTGTGTCTTTCTCTGTCAAATAAATAAATAAAATCTTTAAAAAAAAAA
>NW_027875317.1:0-249 GCF_054177405.1 Leptonychotes weddellii | reverse complement strand
GCGCTGTGAATTGTGCAAGACTGTTGAATCTCAGATCTGTACCTCTGAAACAAATAATGCAATATATGTTAAGAAAAAAAAGAAGAAGAAGAAGATAGCAGGAGGGGAAGAATGAAGCGGGGGAAATCGGGAGGGGTAGACGAACCATGAGAGACGATGGACTCTGAAAAACAAACTGAGGGTTCTAGAGGGGAGGGGGTGGGAGGATGGGTTAGCCTGGTGGTGGGTATTGAGGAGGGCACGTTCTGC
>NW_027875316.1:0-249 GCF_054177405.1 Leptonychotes weddellii | reverse complement strand
TCAGGAGACGTCCGCCCCGTAGAGAATTGCACTAGAGTTGGGAGTAGAGCCGAAATGAATCCACCCGGACGGCTGGGTTCATCTCTTTCCAAGTGACTCAGTGCTTTCGTCCCCCCTCCCTCTCGTCCTCCCCACATGGCGGCCTGCAGATGATGTCTGAGGCCCGAACCGGAGAGATTCCTGCTCCCGGTTGAGGAGTGGAAAGCCCTAACTGGACCCGCCTGGTCTCTGGGCTCCGAGCCTGGGCCC
>NW_027875315.1:0-249 GCF_054177405.1 Leptonychotes weddellii | reverse complement strand
TCAGGAGACGTCCGCCCCGTAGAGAATTGCACTAGAGTTGGGAGTAGAGCCGAAATGAATCCACCCGGACGGCTGGGTTCATCTCTTTCCAAGTGACTCAGTGCTTTCGTCCCCCCTCCCTCTCGTCCTCCCCACATGGCGGCCTGCAGATGATGTCTGAGGCCCGAACCGGAGAGATTCCTGCTCCCGGTTGAGGAGTTGAAAGCCCTAACTGGACCCGCCTGGTCTCTGGGCTCCGAGCCTGGGCCC
>NW_027875314.1:0-249 GCF_054177405.1 Leptonychotes weddellii | reverse complement strand
AACTTCTTCCTAGAAACATCGCCAAAGGCAAGGGAAGCAAGGGCAAAAATGAACTATTGGGACTTCATCAAGATAAAAAGCTTTTGCACAGCAAAAGAAACAGTCAACAAAACCAAAAGACAACCGACAGAATGGGAGAAGATATTTGCAAATGACATATCAGATAAAGGGCTAGTATCCAAAATCTATAAAGAACTTATCAAACTCAACACCCAAAGAACAAATGATCCAATCAAGAAATGGGCAGAA
>NW_027875313.1:0-249 GCF_054177405.1 Leptonychotes weddellii | reverse complement strand
ACACTGAGGCCGCCCACCAAGGTAGTGACTAGTCTAACCTGTGCTAACATTAGGGCACAACCTGTTGGATAATTTTAGCTTCCTGTGAAAATTTGTAACCACTGCTTCGATCACACCCCACCTCTTGCCACCTGCCTCTGCGATCTGTCCTTACTTGTGAGCTTCTCCATAGTGTAGTTTGATATTTTGTAATTGAGAGCTCATTTCAAAAGCAGAAAAAGACAAAAAATATTAAAGCAAGGAAAAGTG
>NW_027875312.1:0-249 GCF_054177405.1 Leptonychotes weddellii | reverse complement strand
TGGGTGCCTGGGGGGTTCAGTCGGTTAAGCGTCTGCCTTTGGCTTAGGTCATGATCCCAGGGTCCTGGGATCAAGTCCCGCATCAGGCTCCCTGCTCGGTGGGGAGCCTGCTTCTCCCTCTTCTCCCCACTTGTGCTCTCTCTCTCACTATCTCTGTTTCTCTCTCTCAAATAAATAAAATCTAAAAAAAAAAATTAAATAAAGATTTTATTTATTTGACAGAGAGAGACACAGTGAGAGAGGGAACAG
>NW_027875311.1:0-1742 GCF_054177405.1 Leptonychotes weddellii | reverse complement strand
TGCTTCTCCCTCTGCCTTCTTCCCTCTCGTGCTCTCTCTCCTTCTCATTCTCTCTCTCAAATAAATAAATAAAATCTTAAAAAAAAAAAGAAAAACCTGCAGAAGAACCGAGGTAGAAAGGAATGGAGAGGGTCAGAGGACATGGTCAAGGGTCAAGACTGTCATGCGCAAAGAGGCCCCGATGACATGATGGCTATTTATAACCTTGTGGGAACATAAATGCCAAGAAGGCAGAATTGAAGACCAATAATTTTTCTTTTCTTTTCTTTTTTTTTTAAAGATTTTATTTATTTATTTGAGAGAGAGAGAAGTAGAGACAGAGAGCATGAGAGGGAGGAGGGTCCGAGGGAGAAGCAGACTCCCTGCCGAGCAGGAAGCCCGATGCGGGACTCGATCCCGGGACTCCAGGATCATGACCTGAGCCGAAGGCAGTCGCTTAACCAACTGAGCCACCCAGGCGCCCCGAAGACCAATACTTTTTCATTCATACAGGTTGCACTGCAACAAGGAAGGGTGACCTAGATCCCCAAGACAGCAAAATCACAGGCTTTCTTTTCCCCCTCAATCTGCCCCAAATTTCTCCCATTCCTTGAATCACTCCAGACTTTCTTTGTGACCCTCCTGGGAGGAATGGCTTTTCGTTCCTCAGGAAAACTGACTTTGAAATACAACTTTAATATGCATTTGAAAAGAGGTCAACCTGTTTTTGTTTTTTTTTTAAAGAGATCAAATATACCTTTGAAAACCAGGGGTCCTAGTATTTGTTCAGAAGAACAAAAAAAGTGCGATTTTGAAGATACATAAAGGAGTCATCATGGCTGTTTGAAGGAGAGAAATATTAAGAATATTTTTATTAATTGGGTCTTTAAGCAAATTAATGTTAGAAAGTTCTTTTGGTGATGGAGGCTGTGGTCCACATCAGCATCCCCAGGGGCTGGTACTTAATAAGTTCCCACCATAGGTTTGTTAAATAAATAATGGCTGGAATCATCAAAAGCCAGGGCATTCATACCCAACCATCTTATGACCCGTGGTGCTGCTCTTTACCAACCAGTTACTGGATGAGCATTGAGAAGCTAAGTAACTTGCCCAAAGGCACCCACTGGGAAAGAGTAGATCCAGGATTTGAACCCAGGCAGCCTGACCTGAGTCAGAACCCTCAACCTCTCAAAGGACTAACTATCTGGAGGGGACAGAGGAAGGAGGAATATAAAGCAGGAGCAGAAAAGTTGAAAGTGGGAAGAGAAGGAAGCATCTGGTTTGGAGACCATCAGCAATCAGAGGATTCTGTCCAGGGACACACCAGGCTAGGAGGAGACGGCTGATTTTGACCTGCCATCTCGCAGAAAGCAGGGGCTACATTTCTTTCTCCAGGAGCCTCAGAAAGATGACGAAACGTGTCTGGGACGTGCACGTTTAGCCAGGAAAAAGAAAAAAAAATGGTTGCAGGATTATTTTGGAATTATTCAAGCTTTCAATTATGTCATTTCTTCAGGAATGACTCTCTCATGTGAAATATATTTTCCGTCCATGTTCATATATTTTTTTTTTATTCTTATGTTAATCCCCATACATTACATCATTAGTTTTAGATGAAGTGTTCCATGATTCATTGTTCGTGCACAACACCCAGTGCTCCATGCAGAACGTGCCCTCCTCAATACCCACCACCAGGCCAACCCATCCTCCCACCCCCCTCCCCTCTAGAACCCTCAGTTTGTTTTTCAGAGTCCATCTTCTCT
>NW_027875310.1:0-13130 GCF_054177405.1 Leptonychotes weddellii | reverse complement strand
GTGGCAATTTCTTGCTAGACACATCTCCAAAGGCAAGGGAAACAAAGGCAAAAATGAAGTATTGGGACTTCATCAAGATAAAAAAAACTTTTGCACAGCAAAGGAAACAGTCGACAAAACCAAAAGACAACCGACAGAATGAGGAGAAGATATTTGCAAATGTCTTGTGAGATAAAGGGCTAGTATCCAAAATCTATAAATAACTTATCAAACTCAACACCCAAAGAACAAATATTCCAGTCAAGAAATGGGCAGAAGACATGAACAGACATTTTTCCAAAGAAGACATTCAAATGGCCAACAGACACATGAAAAAATGCTCTACTTCCCTTGCCATCAGGAAATACAAATCAAAACCACAACGAGATACCACCTCATCCCAGTCAGAATGGCTAAAATTAACAAGTCAGGAAACAACAGATGTTGGCGGGGATACGGAGAAATGGGAACCCTCCTACACTGTTGGTGGGAATGCAAGCTGGTGCAGCCACTCTGGAAAACAGTATGGAGGCTCCTCAAAAAGTTGAAAATAGAGCTACCTTACAACCTAGCAATTGCACTACTGGGTATTTACCCCAAAGATACAAATGTAGTGATCAGAAGGGGCACACGCACCCTGATGTTTATAGCAGCAATGTCCACAATAGCCAAACTATGGAAAGAGCCCAGATGTCCATCGATAGATGAAAGGATAAAGAAGATGTGGTATATATATAAATAATATAAATATAAATACATATATTCACACAGTGAAAAAGTACTTAGGTTTCAAAAAGAATGAAATCTTACCATTTGCAATGACATGGATGGAACTAGAGGGTATTATGCTAGGCAAAATAAGCCAGTCAGAGAAAGACAATTATATAATCTCACTGATATGTGGCATTTAAGAAACAAAACAGAGGATCATAGGGCAAGGGAAGGAAAAATAAAATAAGATGAAATCAAAGAGGGAGACAAACCATGAGAGACTCTTAACTGTAGAAAACAAACTAAGGGTTGCTGGAGGAGAGTGGAGTGGAGGGATGGGGTAACTGGGTGATGGGCATGAAGGAGAGCACGTAATGGAATGAGCACTGCGTGTTATATGCAACTGATGAATCACTGAACTCTACCTCTGAAACTAAAAAATACAGTATATGTTGATTAATTGAATTTAAATACAAAATAAAATAAACCAGTTTGAATTTCCAGCTAATTTTTCTTTTTTTAGATGATTTTATTTATTTGTCAGAGAGAGAAAGAAAGATCACAAGCAGGGTGAGCTGCAGGCAGAGGGAGAGGCAGACTCCCCGCTGAGCAAGGAGCCCAATGCGGGGCTCGATCCCAGGACCCTGAGATCATGACCTGAGCTGAAGGCAGAGGTTTAACCAACTGAGCCACCCAGGCATTCCTCCAGCTAAATTTTGTATGCATTTGTCTTACTTCACCATTTTCTCCAAGTATGTAATCATTTGTATCCCTTCCTCTGGTCGACCTCCCTGTAGTTAAGGAGTTTTAGAAAAGGAAACATCAAGAACACACAGAATGGAGTAAAAACATGACTATAATCACCTGAACCTTTTCGACATGCTGTAACTCTGACATAATTGGAATATTCCAGCCTAGTGTGCACCTCTTAAATTGGCTCATGCCTCTTTGGCTCTCATGCCTGTGGGATTCCTCTGTGTACTTGTGCACTCAAGAAAATACTGCAGCTATAACCCTGTTCTTCTGCAAACTGGAAAAATAGTCCTGGTGCAAGCTTCCAGATGTTCCCTATGTAGCCTTTCCCTTACTTTGTGTTCCTTTATATAGTCAACAATTTTTGGAGACACTTCTATGTGCCTGAAGCAGCGATGCTCACTGAAGAGATGAGGATAAGTAAGACTACAGGGTTTATGCCCTCGTGATAGAGACGGATACGTAAACAAACAAACACAAAGCTCTATCTGAGAAATAGATAATTGGAGCTCCAGGACCTGAAGCATTAGTACAATCTTACGATGTTCCCTGTACATTATTAAGAAGTGACTGAAACGAGGTCATTTGCTTCTTGTACAATCTACTTTGGTTCTCAAGGGCGGTTTTTCATAAGGTTCGAATTAAATTTTATAATTCCAAGTGGAGTGTTTGAAAGTATTTTTTCTCATTAGGATGGTAAATTTTTGCTATTTCTCATGTGAATTTTTCTCAGTTAACTGAGAGAAAAAGTTTTCGAAAACTTTAAAGTGTCATAGGGCTCATTCAATGCCATGTGCAACGTTACTAATATCATCTTACTAATTATGCAATGTGAGGAAGGCTGAGTATTAGATATATTTCCAAAAAATAAGAGAAAATTGATACCACTCTACCTTCATCATCTCTCTTGTGTGGTAAGCCACTTGGTCCAGGCTCTGTGGTGTGGTGAGCAGGAGCCCCAACCCTCCCAGGACCCCAAGGAGAATCTCTTTAGGTCCCTGTCCAGGGGAAGGAGCGTGGAGGGATAGCTGTTGCCAGGAACAAGTTTCCTTTGAAATCGCTCCAGCCACATCCAAACAGCATTGCTTTTGATGAACCTGAAAGCTACTGTCACAACGTTTCAGTCCAAAACTGGTTTCCTGAAAAATAAAAATGTTCTCTTGTGTGGCTTTGAATTAAAACAAAATAGAAATGCAACTTTCTATTTTTACAGCAGATGCTGTTCATTATAGACATTTGATTTGTTTGATGAAATAAAGTGGTAAAAATGTAGGGAAGAATTGTGGGAGGTTAGCCAAATAGGACTTTGGAGATCATACAGTTAAAGGTCTTTGTGTTTTAAGATGAGGAAAAAAGGTTTGCAGGTTAGGAAAGTTGCCCAGGGCCATCCAGGCTCATGGCTCATTGACCAAGCTAGCCTTGCTCTGTTCCACACGGTTTCTCCATTGGATATTTTAAGTGAAAATCAGCTCACCAAAGTCTACTAATGGAAGGAAAAATGACCTTCCTCACTGATATCATGTTCACCCTCTATGTATGTAACCAACACCATTAGTAAAATTAGAGTGTCAGTAAATTCTTCTTCAACAGAGTATTCTTCATTTTGAGATGATTACTTAAATATTTTAAATTATCTGTGTTATAATATATTGCACTAAATCAAGTAAACTGGGCAATGTAAAAAGTAGAATTACTGCTTTGAGAGTCAATTCTGATTCTGATTTCTTTCATTTTCTCTGTGAAATAACATTGCTTCACAAAAAAAGCTGGAAAATTGCAATGCAACTAAAAGCTAATAGACATCCTAGTGTCCAGGTCTAGGAGGAAATTTACTGTCCAAATACAGCTAGATTGGTAAGAAATGAACATGGGATTTCATTTATTGCATTTTCTTGGTTTTGCATCATGAAGTATAGACTGATTAAAGGAATGAGGACATTTCACCCCGCTGCCATGGTCTCTACAGAGACCCAGGGCTCATCAACTGGCATGAGTCACTTAGTAGGAGATTCTTTTCTTCCCAGCCTAAATTATGCAACCGTTTATACCCCTTCAAAGATAGTAAATCCGGGGCACCTGGGTGGCTCAGTCGTTAAGTGTCTGCCTTCGGCTCAGGTCATGATCCCAGAGTCCTGGAATCGAGCCCCGCATCGGGCTCCCTGCTCCGTGGGAAGCCTGCTTCTCCCTCTCCCACTCGCCCTGCTTGTGTTTCCTCTCTCGCTGTGTCTCTCTCTGTCAAATAAAAAAAAAAAAAAAAAAAAAGATAGTAAATCCAACAAAACAATCAGACAGGACAAAAGGAAGAAATCTCAAGTCCTTAACTTGAATATTTTGGAAAACTAGAATCTTTAGTAGAATGGAAGAAGATCTCACCAAAGTAGAAAAGCATTAGAAATCATGACTGAGTTAAAAAGACACTACTGCATGCTACAGAGGAAAGTAGATGTGACAAAGACTGGAAGAAAACTACAATACTGTTACGAGAATGAAAATACTATTGGGCACATGTAATGCGCTACATATCGGAGGTGGGAACAAAGTTTGAGAAAGTCCCACAAAGCAATAAAGAATTAAAAACTATGACAGCAAGTTGATAAAAGTGGAGAACAAAGTGTAGAAATCTCTGGCTCCCCCAGGAGAAGCCAAAAGACATAGAATGGAGACAGTTATCCAAGAAATAATAGAATAGAAAATTTCCGATCCTAAGAAACCCCGAGAACTAGATGGGTTTGGCAAGCACCAGGAAATGGCAATGATAAGAAACTGACATCTAGACAAACTTCGCGAATTTTGTGAATTACATAATAAATAAGAAAATTTTATATAAATTTCCAGACTGGAAAACAGGTGACTTGCCAAGGAACACAGATCATCTGGCCTCAGCCAACTTCCCCACGGACACTGATGTGGGCACCTTCAGCACAGTCCCACCTGCCCGCCAAGAGGGGAGGAGAGGCGAGGGGCCAGAGCTGCGGCATCTTTCCAAGTTATGCTTGTGTGTGTGTGGAGCCCCCACAAAGGCATTTTTGAAATGCGTGTGAGCTAGAAAACACTGCACACATGTACTCTTTCTGAAAAATGTTGATAGAAATGAGCTCCAGCTAACCACGAAAAGATGAAGATCAAGAGTGACAAAGTTGTGACAGAAATAGACTGGTAATGAGCCTCTGCTTTGCCATGTTTAAGTAATTGTTGTAAGGAGCAGAGATGGGAGATTATTATATTTTGATTGCAGTAAAATTCACGTAACATAAAATTAACCATTACTCATTCAGGAATGGACAATTCAGCGACATTTAGTAAGTTGACAATATTACACAGCCGTCACCTCTACGTGGCTCCAAGTCATGCTCACCTCTCAGCCAGCACACCTTGTGTCCATTAACTCGTCATACTGCCACTCCTAGTCTTCCCTGCTCCCCAAACCCACCATCTGCTTTCTGTCTCTACAGGCTTACCTATTCTGGATATTTCATATAGATGGACTCATATGACATGTGACCCTTGTGACCAGCTTCTTTGACCTAGAATTTTCAAATTTTCACATAGGATTTTCAAAGTTCAGCCATGTGATAGGAGATATCAGCACCCCCTTCCTTTTTATGGCTGGCTAGTATTCCATTGCATGTTTATCCATCTGTCAGCTGATGGACATTGAGGTTGTTTCTACCTCTTGGCTATCATGAATATATTTCTACGAGTATTTGTGTGCAGATACCTGTTTGAGTCCCTTTTTCAGTCCTTTTGGGCAGATACTTAGGAAAAGAATCTCTGGGTCATATGATAATTCTATGCTTAACTCTGTGAGGAACCGTCAAACAGTTATATTCATAGCAGCTGACCCATTTTACATTTCCACCCACAATGCATGAAGGTTCTCCATATCCTCATGAACACTTGATGTTTTCTGTCTATCTATCTATCATCTATCTATCTGTCATCTATCTATCTATCTATCTATCTATCTATCTATCTATCTATTATCTAGCTATCTATCATCTATCATTTATCTACCTACCTATTATCTATCTATCATCTATCTATTTATCATCTATCATCATCTATCACCTATCTATCTACCCACCTATCATCTATCTTCTATCATCTATCTATCTATCTATCTATCTATCTATCTATCTATCTATCTATCTATATCTTTCATCTATCTACCTACCTATTATCTATCTACCCACCTATCATCTCTCAATCATCTATCATCTATCTATCCATCTTCTATCTATGTATCATCTATCTATCTATCATCTATCTATCATCACCTATCTATTATCTATCTATCTATCTATCTATCTATCTATCTATCTATCTATCTTTCTATCTATCATCTATCACCTATCTACCCACCTATCATCTATCTATCAATCTTCTATCATCTATCTATCATCTACTTACCTATTATCTATCTATCTACTCACTTATCATCTCTCAATCATCTATCTATCATCTATCTACCCATCTTCTATCTATCTATCTATCTATCTATCTATCTATCTATCATCTATCCTCTATCAATCTATCATCTATTTATCATCTATCAGTCTATCATCTATCTACCTATCATCTATCATCTATCAATCTACCATCTATCTATCTATCTATCTATCTATCTATCTATCTATCTATCATCTATCCATCTATCATCCATTTCAGCCACCTGTTGGACGTGAAATGATATTTCACTGTGGTTTTGATTTACATCTCACTAATGACTAATGATGTTCAGACTCCTTTCATGTGCTTACTGACCATTTGTATATCTTCTTTGGAGAAAGGTCTATTTAAGTCCTTTGCTCATTTAAAAATTATTCATCTTTTTGTTTTAAATCTAAGATATATAATTTTCAAAAATTCATAAAAATCTCTATATAAAACATGGTTATAAATAAACTCTGCACTGTATGAATAAATAACAGCCAATTAAGAAAATGGTAAAATGAGAATACTACAAATAAAATTATGTGATTTTGTTAATAATTTAGTATTAGATAAAGGAGAATATCAAATTTGTTAGAAAAATGATTGATTAGGAGAAGGAAGGGAAAAACGAAGGGCGGGAAATCAGAGAGGGAGATGAACCACGAGAGATTATGGACTCCGAGAAACAAACTGAGGGTTTTAGAGGTGAGGGGATGGGTTAGCCTGGTGATGGGTATTAAGGAGGGCACGTACTGCATGGAGCACTGGGTGTTATATGAAAACAATGAATCATGGAACACTATATCAAAAACCAATGATGTTTCATATGGTGACTAACATAACATAATAAAATTAAATTAAAAAAAAAGTGGGAACAGAAAAAAAAGAAAAATGATTGATTTCTCAATAATTGTTATTGGCAAAACTGGCATAACATTTGAGACATCAGACAAAGGTAGATCCCTTGCATAAAATGAAATTAATTTTCATGGATGAGCTTCAATGAAGTTGTAGAATGAGAAAATAGACAAGATTTGACCTTAAGCCATTGGAATACATAAGGAAAAAGAATAATGGATATGATCACATGAAAATTTGAAAATTAAAGACATCTGGCACCATAAAACCACACATAAAAAGTCAGGGGTTGCCCTTGAAAAATCAACTGCAGAGCATCTGGCAATGTGTCCGTGTCCCTACATGTGTGTGCTGTGTCAATCAGCAAGAGTAAAGTCACACAGATTTTGGAGCGGGTAGGGAATGATCAATAAGTACATAAAAATCTTTAATCTCAGAAACTCAGAATTTCAAATAGAATTAAAACAAGATTTTTCACCCATCAAATTTAAAATGCTATAAATGGGGATGCTTAATTGGTTGAGTGAAATATACATTACCTTAGAGAGAGCTGTGTTAACAGGAAGTAACCTTTCTAGAAAGCAATATATGTATCAGAAGGCTCATTTTCTTGTTCCCTGTTGACTCATCCTTTATTCTAAAGATATAATCACAGATATGGACAAGCATTCCTGCTAATTGTGTGTCTATTTATAGCAAGACTTAGAAACTATCTGAATGTCCAACATCATGGAATAGGAACGTTAGTTATGATATGTCTATAAAATGAGATGCTTTTCAAGTATTCTGTTGCAAAAGAATATTTAATAACAGAAAATTGCTGGCAACAATGTTAGTACTTATTTTCTGTTGTCAATAGGTACTGTTTCAGGTCTGTGAAGGAGGCCGGGCACACAGCCTCCATGGACCCCACATTGCAGGTGGTTTGCACAGACAATAATAGCTATTTGCACAAAAGAGAAAGTTAAAAAAAGTCCATCTCTGCTGTGTGTGTGCCAACTGCAAACACCTTTATTATTATCCTATAGACATATCTTTAAAAGACCAGATGGCTGGAAGTATGGATCATTTTTATGTTTTTCTTTGTGCTTTAATGTGCTTTCCAAATTAATTAAGTTAATAAGTAATAATTTTCTAATAAGAAAAGCATCATATTTGTTCCTCTTTAAAAACAGAAAGCTAATTTGGAAGCAGAATTTCATGCTGTTGCATGATGTTAGTTCACATTTTTATTTATTTATCTGTAAATCCTTTGCCTACATCTTAAATTTTAAAAAATGAAAAAGGAATATATATTGATGTATATTGATGTGTAACCCAGATGCTCCAAGCTTCTTCAGCATAAAGATACCATATGTCCCTTTAGTGGACAAATTTTAATACATTAAACCCTTTCCTGCCGGACCCTAGGATGCCCAGTTCCCTCCCTCCCTCCCTCCCTCCCTCCCTCCCTCCTTCCTTCCCTCTATTTCTTTCTAACTAGAGTTCTTTCACCAAGTAATTCTGGGAATTTTCTCAAGATAGTCTTAAATGCCCCACATATCTGCCTTTGTTACCTGCCCTCCAGTCCAGAGTCTCACTCAGAGAAGGCATGGAAATTCCTGTTAGGAAACGTTGGAGCACAGCACTCCCAGGCTGTACCACCTAGTGGTGCTTGACTGAAGACCGAATGCAGAAAGAGTGCAGGGCAGAATGGGAAGAGCATAAGCTGGAGGATATGCAGATCTGGGGACCATGGAATCCCTTTCCTTGACCATGGGCTCTAGCCCTGCTGAGAAATTGACTCATGGCCCCCAGTATTTGGAGTGAGGTGCAGTGAGAGGAAACCGAGTCACACCTCCTAGTAGAAGCTAATCTGCAGTGATGCAACATTCCCCACAATGAAGACAGCCATCTATCCAATTGTCTGTAAAAGTTAGCACCTCATGACATTTGAAAAATCAACTTCACTCTTTAGAGTGGTTTCAGGTTCACAGCAAACTTGAGGGGAAGGTAGGGAATGCTCCCCAAACCCACACATGCACAACCTCCCCCATCATCAACCTCCCCACCAGGGTCGTGCTCCTGTTACTAGGAGGGACCTCCATCGACACATCATTATTATTACCCACAGTCTGTACTTGACATTGGAGTTCACTCTTGGTGGTATACATTCTATGGGTTTAGACAAATGTCTGATGTCCTGTGTCCACAGTGTCATGCAGGGTAGTTTTGCCACACTAAAAATCCTCTGTGCTCTGCCTAGTTCATCCCTCCCTCTCCCTAAACCCTGACAAGCACTGATCCTCTTACTGTCTCTGGTTTTGCTTTTTCTAGAATGTCATAGAGTTGGAATCATAAAATATGTCTTCTTCCCAGAATTGCTTCTTTCACTTAGTAGTATTCAATTAAGGCTCTTTTACATCTTTTCATGGCTTCATAGTTCATTTCTTTTTAGTGTAGAATAATAATCTATCGGCTGGAGCTTATTTGTCCATCACCCATTGAAAGACATCTTGCTTACTTCCAAGTTTTGGTGACTATGAATAAAGCTGTTATAAACACTCACATGCAGGTTTTTGTGTGGACATGGTTTTAGTTCATTTGGGTAAATACCAAGAAGTGGGATTGTTGGATCGTATGGTAACAAGATGTTTAACTTTGTAAGAAACCCCCAAGCTGTCTTCCAAAGTGGCAGCACCATTCTGCCTTCCCTCCCGCAGGGACAGTTCCTGCAGCTCCGCATCCTCGCCGGCCCTGGATGTTGTCCGTGTTCCTGACTGGCCGCTCTAGTGCGTGTCTGCGGCATCTCATTGTTGTTGCTCCTCATGACTTTAACCCTCTTTATTTCAAAGTACACTCTTTGTTTATCCTGTATTGCAAAAGGAGCCATCCAAACATTCCACCGTAAGTAAAGGAAGGAGTTGTTAGTAAAGGGCCGTGTTGAGCCTCCACAACTAGAGAAATGGAAACATTTGTTGGAGGTGTAAATTGCTCTCCTCGAACATTAGCCGTCAAGATTTTCAAAACAATATTGGGGTTTGGTCCCTGGTCGAGGCTGCGTCTTGGGCAGTAACATGATATAAGGCATCCAAGTCCATCCTTCGTCTGCTGTTAGTCTAGCTGCAGACCAGGAGGGAGGAGGAGGCTCTGGAGCTCCTTCTCTCTGTGCCCTATCCCTGGTGTGGAAGGACAGCCCCTGTGTCCCTGCGGCCACTCCTTCTGTGACATGGGCCAGTCACAGAGCATTTCACTTGAAAATAAGGGGGCTATTCCCTAAATTCTCTCCAGCTTAACATTGGAAGGTTTTATGTTTCTTTTTTTACTGAAATACAAGTAAAATTCTCAGAAGAAGAGTTCCCTAAATATTGCTTTATTATGTTATTCATTTTCTGACAATTGCACTTTAACATTTAAATTTCTTTATTAACATGTAATCATTATTTGAAGGTCCAAGACACAAAGAAAGGCCTGGCTTCTACCAAGGGAACAAGCCGTAACTGGGCTTCTAAATTGTTTCCCCATAGCACTTGGCATTATTAGATTTTTAAAAAATTTGATAGCAGCCCTTGTTGAGTATCTGTATTTTTTTATTATATCCTTATTCATTTAAGAACTTTTTCCTTGTACCCATATACCTATCTGATTACTTTTTGAATAAAAACAAAATAAAAATGCAAATAAACTGTGGCCAGATCCCCTTGGATATGTTAGTTTGCATAATTGTGAAATTCTAATATATTTTACCATTTTTTATATGTTATTTCTCTGTTGCTTTGGGTGAACATTACTTTTCTGTGTCTGATATTTCTCAGAATTTTGCATATTGTAATATATTAGCTTTATTTTGTGCACAATAATACAATAACCCAGGTGATACTCACAAATACCTTTGTGAGTAAAGTGTCAAGTTTGTCCCTGGTAGATTTTTAGTGTTTTAATTTTCTCTGGATGTTTTTTAACCATATGTGTCATTACTGAGAGTTTTTTTCCCCACGTCTCTCACCGTCTGTGGGACACTCTCAGTTTTCAGCCTTCCCAGCAGAGGTAGGACCAGTCCCTCCAGTCACACAGATCTGTGGTCCTCTAAAGGCCGTGAAGAAACACGACAAAGGATTAGGATTCATGTTTATTCACCACTTTCCCTTTCTCCTGGTCTACCTCCTCCTGCTGTTGCCTCGTATTCTTGCAGTAAAATTTAACCAGAATTGTGTTTCCTTAAATGTGCGTCTGGCTGGGCGCCTGGCTGGCTCAGTGGGTAGAGCGTGCAACTCTTGATCTCAGGGTTGTGAGTTTGAGCCACGCGTTGGGTGTAGAAATTACTTTAAAGATAAACAAAAAATCTTAAAATTAAAAAGTGTGTCTGTCACTTAATCACTTAAAGAGTTTCATTTCTTGGTATGAGATAGAGAAAATGTGGAGATGGGCAGAGCATATATAATTACAAAGAGAATTAAAACTTCCATAGGCCATTGAGGTTGTGAACTTCTGTGAACACGGCTACATGGCTTCCAGGAATGCCTCTTGCTGGCCAGTCCCACAAACCGCTAACACAAAGCAAAACCCCCAACTCGTGCCTGGGACGGCTCGGCCTCCCGTGTGCTTCACCAGAGACTCTGGGCGGTGTGAGATGAATACGGGCACCAGCCTGGCTTGATAGAATGCAGCCATTAGCAAGAAAACAAGCATCACAGACCCGTGCAGCCCGCACAGACCGCACGGGATTCTCAGGGAACCAAAGCAGCTAGTGGGCACCTGATCCCCCGGGACCCAGTGTTAGGAGCTCCGGGGGAGAGGAACACTATTCCACTTTGGCTGTTTTGTCTCTACAACTCCCCGAGACTCACACACTTATGTTTCCCCTGCTGTTAAATCTGCTCTAGAAAGTCCTTGTAGGAGTAGAATCTGTGACCGAGACCGCGCTGAGGGAAACTTGAAAAGACCAGAACAGTGTGACATAATTTCGGCAGAAAGATTATCAGCTTCTGTAAAATGCTACTAGGAGTCATTTCAAAGGGAACCTTATGAAAATCTAATTGCCCAATCTCAATTTTTTTTTTAAGATTTTATTTATTTATTTGACAGAGACAGAGACAGCTAGAGCAGGAACACAAGCAGGGGGGAGTGGGAGAGGGCGAATCAGGCTTCCTGCAGAGCAGGGAGCCCGATGCGGGGCTCGATCCCAGGACCCTGGGACCATGACCTGAGCCGAAGGCAGACGCTTAACGACTGAGCCACCCAGGCGCCCTAATTGCCCAATCTTTAAACATTAAAAAACAATATATTTAAATTTCCTGTAAGTTTAAGTATATATTTAATGTAGTAAGTATGCATTACATATCAAATATACATTATTATAACATATATTTAAACATAAAAACATTTGGCATATCAATTTTTTACATATTAGTATTAGTGCATGAACTGCTCAATATATTAAATATTGATTATTGGTATATAATTATTAATATGTTATGATACATATAATGAACATATTTTAATGTGTATATACATATGTGTTTCTATGCACACATAGAATACATGGATAATACATATGTACAGATATATATGTGTATTGTGTGTATGTGTATATATATATGTGTGTGTGTGTGTGTGTGTGTGTATGCAAGCACACAGAGATTTTGTTGCCCCCTGTGCATGCTGCTGTTCCATTCTTTCTGAGCTATCCCCCCACTTTCTGGCAGCCTGACTGCCCCAAGTATCTGACCCCCCAGGCTGGAAGTCTGCACTCGAGTCCTGGCTGACTTGCACACCCGCTCCGGGGAGCACCTGCAGATGAAAGCCACACAAAGCTTAACCTACTCTGAACTCTCCCCCAGTTTCTACCTGCCTTTCACTGTTCCAGTGCCTTCAAAGCTCTTATTCCATTCTGAGTCCACAGATGAGCTCTGCAGAGGGCCTACTGAGAGGAAGCAACGCAGCCTTCCCTGGCAGAGGACGGCGCAGTTACTGCATAGGAAAGAAAGTCAAGGGCGTGAACATCTAGAGAAGTCCAGTAAAGGGCCAGTGGATGGGGCGAGCTCTTCATGGAGCAAGCCTGGATGATAGGTAGAGGACGCCGAGGGCAAACCCCGCATTTGGGGATGGCGCCCTCTGGTACGCAGCAGGAAGGCTGAGTGGGGTGAGGCTGGTCTCACAGCTTGTGGGCCACCCAGGGAGGCCGAATGCTGCCCCAAGGCTGTGCTCTGAGGGTTAGCTCTGCACAAGGGCCCTGGGCAGGTTGTCAGGGGCGGGAGCAATGGTGGTTTACATGGAAATTCCAAGTTTCTCTCTGGTTGCCTGCAGGGAGTGTGTCAGTTCCAAAACCCCAAGCCCTGAGAGTCACGTTTTCCCAAGAAAACCTCACAAGTGTTTGCATATATTTTCTGCAGTCCTACCAATTGCTGCGGGACTTT
>NW_027875309.1:0-249 GCF_054177405.1 Leptonychotes weddellii | reverse complement strand
ATAGCCAAAGAAACTATCCTGAGAGTAGCCAGGGAGAGGAGGTTCCTTACGTATGGAGGGAGGAACATCAGAATAACATCGGACCTGTCCACAGCAAATGGGTAAGCCAGAAAGGGCTGGCAGGATATATTCAGGGTACTAAATGAAAATAACATGCAGCCAAGAATATTTTATCTAGCAAGGCTCTCATTCAGAATGGTTGGAGAGATAAAGAGTTTTCAGGATAGGAAGAAGCTGAAAGAATATATG
>NW_027875308.1:0-249 GCF_054177405.1 Leptonychotes weddellii | reverse complement strand
CCTGGGGAATTCCAGCATGTTCCATCAATCACCTGGTTCCCTCCTGAGCTGGGTGCCAAGAGAGCATCATCCCAGTTCCATCCTCCTGAGCCACCGGAAGCTGAGCTGCAGTCACCCGGTGGAGGGTGGTGATGGGGGCGGGCAGGGAGCCGTAGGAAGCCCAAGGTCAGTGAGCACTTTGCTAGAAATCCTCAGGCTTTCCACAGACCTTGTTTAGAGGGACATGTAGGGGGGTTTCTGGGGTCTCCA
>NW_027875307.1:0-249 GCF_054177405.1 Leptonychotes weddellii | reverse complement strand
TTCCTACCTGTAGGAAGAAACCTGCAATCACATTAGACCTGGGTTTAACAGGGAGCCTGGAGTGGGCCATTTATGAAGTGCTCACAGATGTCAGGTTCTAGAGGAAGAAACACCCATTCAGTTTCAGAAAAGATTCCTTTTGTCCTGGAAAAAACCTCTTAAAGGGCCCTGTTAGTGAAGATATTGGACAAGTATTCATTCACACACTGTTTGGGAAACTATTTTAGGCTTCAGGAAAGACTTGGGGCC
>NW_027875306.1:0-249 GCF_054177405.1 Leptonychotes weddellii | reverse complement strand
CACCAGAGTGACGTCCCTCGGCAGAGCAGACTTTTAAAAGTTCCGATTTTGTGCTCCGTGGTTCTATCACTTGCCAGAAGCGGCCGATGGAGGCCCCTCCCCCGCCGTCTATCCTCCCGAATATCGCCTCGGATTCACTTCTCCGCACGTCCTACCTTCCAGAAAGTGGTCGCTTTTCTGATGAGAGAGTTGTTGCTCTTCTTTTCTTCGATCTCCTGTTGAGTTTGTAGGTGTTCAGAATGGTTTGAT
>NW_027875305.1:0-249 GCF_054177405.1 Leptonychotes weddellii | reverse complement strand
CCCAGTGACAAGTCCAAGATGTGATTATGAATATTATAATGGAAGCATCCTGAACATCAGACCTTCCCCACTCCAGGCTTCATGACTGCTGCTCGTTGTAGTTGCTACTGTTGGCTTAGTGACTTTTCTGAACTAACTTTGTCAAGTCTGTATTCTTTGCTGTGTGTGGCTACTGAATCCCTGTGCTGTTACCTTAGTGGTCAGCCAGTGGCTGGGCAGAGAGGTCACCCCTGTTTCCGAGCTATGGGC
>NW_027875304.1:0-249 GCF_054177405.1 Leptonychotes weddellii | reverse complement strand
CCTCATTTTTATTTAGGCTAAAACTTGAAAAGAATCTCAGGAGAAGTACTGCTGGAACTCTTGCTACAGATGAAGACAAGTGCATGAGAAAAACCTAGTAGTCAATGTCTTCTTTTTTTTATTTATTTTTTTTATTCTTATGTTAATCACCATACATTACATCATTAGTTTTAGATGTAGTGTTCCATGATTCATTGTTTGTGCATAACACCCAGTGCTCCATGCCGAACGTGCCCTCCTCAAAACCCA
>NW_027875303.1:0-249 GCF_054177405.1 Leptonychotes weddellii | reverse complement strand
CCCAGTGACAAGTCCAAGATGTGATTATGAATATTATAATGGAAGCATCCTGAACATCAGACCTTCCCCACTCCAGGCTTCATGATTGCTGCTCGTTGTAGTTGCTACTGTTGGCTTAGTGACTTTTCTGAACTAACTTTGTCAAGTCTGTATTCTTTGCTGTGTGTGGCTACTGAATCCCTGTGCTGTTACCTTAGTGGTCAGCCAGTGGCTGGGCAGAGAGGTCACCCCTGTTTCCGAGCTATGGGC
>NW_027875302.1:0-249 GCF_054177405.1 Leptonychotes weddellii | reverse complement strand
GCCTGCCATGACACAGCAGTTGCACATGCCCTGATAGCTGAGGCCTGTGGAAGGCCAATCAGACCGAGAGTCAGGGGCTTAGGATGGGGTCCTGTCGCAAGCACTTACCAGCTGTGGACCCTTGGGGACATCACTTTACCTTTTCTTTTTTTTTTTTTAAAGATTTTATTTATTTATTTGAGACAGAGAGAATGAGAGACAGAGAGCATGAGAGGGAGGAGGGTCAGAGGGAGAAGCAGACTCCCTGCC
>NW_027875301.1:0-249 GCF_054177405.1 Leptonychotes weddellii | reverse complement strand
CCCCTCCGATTTCCCCCGCTTCATTCTTCCCCTCCCGCTACCTTCTTCTTCTTCTTCTTCTTTTTTTTTTCTTAACATATATTGCATTATTTGTTTCAGAGGTACAGATCTGAGATTCAACAGTCTTGCACAATTCACAGCGCTTACCAGAGCACATACCCTCCCCAGTGTCTATCACCCAGTCACCCCATCCCTCCCACCCCACCCCCACTCCAGCAACCCTCAGTTTGTTTCCTGCGATTAAGAATT
>NW_027875300.1:0-249 GCF_054177405.1 Leptonychotes weddellii | reverse complement strand
GCCAGTAGCTCCTGGGTCCCGGACGCAGGGGACAAAAGTTCTTTGAAATCCCTGAGCCCAAGCCTGTCTTGGTAAATATGGGTCCATCGAGGCCCAAAGAAGGGAAGGCCCTGGCCAAAGATGACCCAGAGGGTCAGTGCCACCAGCGTCCAGGAAGTCCCTAGCATGGCAGAAGCCCGTGAGACCCCTCCTCCACTGTCACCTGCACACATTCCAGTCCCAGTGGATTCAGTGGCACTCCTCAGGGAC
>NW_027875299.1:0-1742 GCF_054177405.1 Leptonychotes weddellii | reverse complement strand
TGACGGGTTCGTGCGCACATGGGGGAGGGGGTGAAGAGGGGTGACGGCCCGTGTGCACTTGGGGGAGAAGGTGAAGAGGGGTGACGGCCCGTGTGCACTTGGGGGAGGAGGTGAAGAGGGGTGACGGCCCGTGTGCACTTGGGGAAGGGGTGCAGAGTGGGTGACGGGTTCGTGTGCACCTTGGTGGGGGTGCAGAGGGGCTGACGGTAGGGGAGCACCCTCGGAAGGTGAAGGACAGCGATCTGGGCAAGCAGCACGGAGAAGGGACAGAAAGGGGCTCAGCATAGAGATGGAGGAGGGGCGGACGACCGAAGGGTTAGACACCAGAGTCATAGTTTGTTTTTTATCTTCTACATTTATAGTGTCACACTCGGATTATGAAGACTCAGTAGTTTTCCGCTCTTTGTTGTATGCTGAAAATATTCTTTGGAACTTAATAATTTTCCACTCTTTCAATGTGCATTTATTAAGGATAGTGATTTTTATTTTTTATTTTGGCATCACCAAAGTTTTGTTTAAGCAGTTTGTCAAATAATACATTTTCTTTATGTGATCTTTTAACCTTGTGGGCTGTGAACTGAAGTTTCCCACTAAGTATGTGCTCCCTTTATCCTTTCTTAGTGAATGTTCAAGGATGGGCTGGATGACAGGGATGTTTTGTTCTAACAAAGCCCATCTGTTCAGGATGAATACATCACATAGAGCTGTTTACATGGGTGGCTATCCTTCATGATTTCCAGTGCCAGTAATTCGTTCTTAACTTCATATTTTCTGAGAGTCCAATGTGATGTTTGAGCAGAGAGAACTACTTGAGATCATTATGATTAAAACCATGAGAGAGAAGTTGCTGAGGAGTATGAGATACGGCCTGTAATCTGTGGAGGTAGGGCTGGGCAGAGAAAGCCTGTTCCTGCGAGGGTGCCGGTGGTTGCAGCCTGCAGCTTCTGCTGACCTCCTTGCCTGTCCCAACACACATGAACAGGGCTCCAGGGCAGTTGGGTAGGTGAGGAGCAAGGCTGTTTACACTAAGCACAGAACATAGGTGTCTCTCCCAAGAAGAGGGGCACCCAGTGATGTGTCCTGAGCTTGGGGAAGGAAAAGAAGAATGCAGAAGGGGGTTAAGGAGCCAGGAGTGGGTGGGACACTGGGAAGCTCCAAAATAGGAGGAGTGAAGATCTCTGCCTGTCTTCACCTGGAGATCTATGCTCAGCAGGTACCAGCGGAGTCTTCAGTGTCTGATTTCAGTCACATGCCCACTGCTGCCAAGTGACATGTGGGTTTCACTAGGATAGGAAGACTTTCTGAAGAAACAGGAAAACCAAACTCTGGGTCTCCATGTTGAAGTTTATTGTCGATGCAAGTTTTGAAGAAAAGATTCATGGCAGCTGTACTCCGCTTCAAAGGGGAAAAAACACTCCATTGATACTATAAAAATCTAATAGAAACCGAAAGAAGAAAAGGGAGATCTGCACATAGATGAGGGCAGGAGTAAGCAGTAAAGGAGAACAAGACAAAGTTACATCAACTCGGGTACTTAGAACATCCAACCTCATCAGCTGGGGAAGCCCTGTGGAAACAGCCGGGCTGCAGTCTCGGTGGAGAGGCCTGGGCGGAGCGTCCTCCGTCCTCCCCTCAGCTGAAACTTCCCACTGACCATTCCCACAAGGGCTGTATTTATAGGGTACAGGACGGGGTCTGAAGTTAAACATTTGTTTGCCTACGTGCAGTTTGGAGTGAGCTGC
>NW_027875298.1:0-249 GCF_054177405.1 Leptonychotes weddellii | reverse complement strand
GCCAGTAGCTCCTGGGTCCCGGACGCAGGGGACAAAAGTTCTTTGAAATCCCTGAGCCCAAGCCTGTCTTGGTAAATATGGGTCCATCGAGGCCCAAAGAAGGGAAGGCCCTGGCCAAAGATGACCCAGAGGGTCAGTGCCACCAGCGTCCAGGAAGTCCCTAGCATGGCAGAAGCCCGTGAGACCCCTCCTCCACTGTTACCTGCACACATTCCAGTCCCAGTGGATTCAGTGGCACTCCTCAGGGAC
>NW_027875297.1:0-249 GCF_054177405.1 Leptonychotes weddellii | reverse complement strand
AAAATCATGAATGAAAGAGGAGAGATCACAACCAACACCAAAGAAATACAAACAATTATAAGAACATATTATGAGCAACTCTATGCCAGCAAATTAGATAACCTGGAAGAGATGGATGCATTTCTAGAGATGTATCAACTACCAAAACTGAACCAGGATGAAATAGAAAACCTGAACAGACCTATAACCACTAAGGAAATTGAAGCAGTCATCAAAAATCTCCCAAAAAACAAAAGCCCAGGGCCAGAT
>NW_027875296.1:0-249 GCF_054177405.1 Leptonychotes weddellii | reverse complement strand
AATCTGGTGGATAGTGTGAACTTGTCTGAGAAGGGGGAAACATGAATTATAAATCTAGTTTTCTCAACTAGACCTTCAACAAGTCACTTCACTTTTCTTGGCCTTAGTTTTATCTTATGAAAAATAAAGCACTTTTGAGAATGCTTTCCCAGCTAAGCTCAAGGAGAAGGGTCTGATGAGATAATGGATTTGAAAGTGTATAGGGAAAAGAGTGAAAGCATTATATTCATTGTAAGAAGCACCATGATT
>NW_027875295.1:0-249 GCF_054177405.1 Leptonychotes weddellii | reverse complement strand
TAACACCCAAACGTAAGAAATTCATAAAGCATGGTGTGGGGAAGGGGCACAGAGCTTCCCCGCCCTCTTTACAGCGGCACCACCCTCCCAAACCTCCATGAGTTCAGCAAACTGGAAGCTCTCCAAAACACTTTGATTAGGTTGTTTTTTTTGTTTTGTTTTGTTTGAGAGAGAGAGAGAGAGAGAGAGAGAGAGAGAGAGAGAGAGAGTGCATGCGGGGGGGGGGGGGAGGCAGAGGGAGAGAGGGAA
>NW_027875294.1:0-249 GCF_054177405.1 Leptonychotes weddellii | reverse complement strand
GGATGTCTTTAATGGTTCCAGAGAGTTCTCTGGCTAAAGATCGGTGTTGTATCTGTCGGGCAATATTGACAATCTCATCAAAAGTGATATTTCCACTGTGCTTAATGCTTTTCTGCTTCTTTCTGTCTCTTGGTGGTTCCTTGAGGGCTTTGATAATTAAGGCAGAGGCAGAAGATACCACCTCAATCTGGGCCTGTCTGTTCCGAATGGTCAGTTTTACTGTAATCCTTAGACCCTTCCAATCACCAG
>NW_027875293.1:0-249 GCF_054177405.1 Leptonychotes weddellii | reverse complement strand
GGGATTAGATTTAAATACCTTAAGGGAACTGAAGAAGGCTTGCCACTTGCATGGACCCACAGCCCCTTATACTATAGAGATTTTGAAAGCTTGGCAAATTCTGGGGAGTGGATCCCTTATGACTGGCATATGGTTGCACGGGCTTGCCTTAAGCCACAGGATTTATTACAATGGAAAATGTGGTTATCGGATGCCGCCTATATGAAAGCCCAGGCGAATTGGACTAACCCAGCCGTGCATCATATTTCT
>NW_027875292.1:0-249 GCF_054177405.1 Leptonychotes weddellii | reverse complement strand
CCCAGGATAGAGAAGGTCAAGTGGAGTGGAAAATGTAGTGGTCTAGAGCATATAAGGCTATATATTTGTAGGACTATCATATGGAAGAAGTTTGGATTTTTAATTATAGTATCATTAAGGCATAGGACCAACACCAACCAAAAATTTTATCATTTTTGAGGCAAGTAACACAAACCTAATATATGCATTTACAAATCAGTGGAGGTCTCAAATAATTTTCTTCCCTTTCATTCCTCCTTTCATTCAACT
>NW_027875291.1:0-249 GCF_054177405.1 Leptonychotes weddellii | reverse complement strand
ACAAGTCTTCTGGGTCTTAAAAAAACAGACTTGATCCATCCTGGCATCCTGAGGCCGTGTTCTTCCACCGAGCTGTGAACACGCGCGTGAGCACTGCGTGGCACACGGCTCCGGGCTGACTTTGTGGGCTCAGTTCTCTCTCAAAGCGAGTGTGGGGAGACCTGGCGTCACCGGGCCCTCTGAGCTGCTGGGGGTGACCCCCACGAAGGGGACTGCTCACAGGGCTGGCTGCGTCCCACGGAGGGGCCG
>NW_027875290.1:0-249 GCF_054177405.1 Leptonychotes weddellii | reverse complement strand
ACGATGGTTATAACATATATTTTAAATCATCCTGTCCTCTAGAAATACACGTAATGTCTTTGAAGATTGTAATGTGTTTTATTTTACTGCGGGTGATCTTAAATTGAGTATCCTTTGTACACGTTCACTCTGAATCTTCAACCTTTCATTTAGCTGCTTCTTCCAATTTAAAATCCTGTTACTGGTATTCTCTGCTTTTCGAAAGTTTGAATTGCCCCACTTTGCTTTTACGAAAGACCTGTATTAGCA
>NW_027875289.1:0-1742 GCF_054177405.1 Leptonychotes weddellii | reverse complement strand
TTGTCGAAGATTAGTTGACCATAGAGTTGAGGGTCCATTTCTGGGCTCTCTATTCTGTTCCATTGATCTATGTGTCTGTTTTTGTGCCAATACCATACTGTCTTGATGATGACAGCTTTGTAATAGAGCTTGAAGTCCGGAATTGTGATGCCACCAGCTTTGCTTTTCTTTTTCAACATTCCTCTGGCTATTCGGGGTCTTTTCTGGTTCCATACAAATTTTAGGATTATTTGTTCCATTTCTTTGAAAAAAGTTGATGTTATTTTGATAGGGATTGCATTAAATGTGTGGATTGCTCTGGGTAGCATAGACATTTTCACAATATTTGTTCTTCCAATCCATGAGCATGGAACGTTTTTCCATTTCTTTGTGTCTTCCTCAATTTCTTTCATGAGTATTCTATAGTTTTTTGAGTCCAGATTCTTTGCCTCTTTGGTTAGATTTGTTCCTAGGTTTCTTATGGCTTTGGGTGCAATTGTAAATGGGATCGAATTCTTAATTTCTCTTTCTTCTGTCTTGTTGTTGGTGTATAGAAATGCAACTGATTTATGTGCATTGATTTTATATCCTGTCACATTACTGAATTCCTGTATGAGTTCTAGCAGTTTTGGGGTGGAGTCTTTTGGGTTTTCCACATAGAATATCATATCATCTGCAAAGAGTGAGAGTTTGACTTCTTCTTTGCTGATTCGGATACCTTTTATTTCTTTTTGTTGTCTGATTGCTGTGGCTAGGACTTCCAATACTATGTTGAATAGCAGTGGTGATAGTGGACATCCCTGCCGTGTTCCTGACCTTAGGGGAAAAGCTCTCAGTTTTTCCCCATTGAGAAGATATTCGCTGTGGGTTTTTCACAGATGGCTTTTATGATACTGAGGTATGTACCCTCTATCCCTACACTGTGAAGAGTTTTGTTCAAGAAAGGATGCTGTACTTTGTTAAATGCTTTTTCTGCATCTATTGAGAGGATCATATGGTTCTTGTTCTTTCTTTTATTAACGTATTGTATCACATTGATTGATTTGCAGATGTTGAACCAACCTTGCAGCCCAGGAATAAATCCCACTTGGTCGTGGTGAATAATCCTTTTAATGTACTGTTCGATCCTATTGGCTAGTGTTTTGGGGAGAATTTTTGCGGATGTTGAACCAACCTTGCAGCCCAGGGATAAATCCCACTTGGTCGTGGTGAATAATCCTTTTAATGTACTGTTGGATCCTATTGGCTAGTATTTTGGTGAGAATTTTTGCATCCATGTTCATCAGGGATATTGGTCTGTAGTTCTCCTCTTTGATGGGGTCTTTGTCTGGTTTTGGGATCAAGGTAATGGTGGCCTCATAAAACGAGTTTGGAAGTTTTCCTTCCATTTCTATTTTTTGGAACAGTTTCAGAAGAATAGGTATTAATTCTTTAAATGTTTGGTAGAATTCCCCTGGGAAGCCATCTGGCCCTGGGCTCTTGTTTGTTGGGAGAGTTTTGATGACTGCTTCAATTTCCTTAGTGGTTATGGGTCTGTTCAGGTTTTCTATTTCTTCCTGGTTCAGTTTTGGTAATTTATACGTCTCTAGGAATGCATCCATTTCTTCCTGATTGTCTAATTTGCTGGCATTTAGTTGCTCATAATATGTTCTTATAATTGTATTTCTTTAGTGTTGGTTGTGATCGCTCCTCTTTCATTCAGGATTTTATTTATGTGGATCCTTTCTCTTTTCTTTTTGTTAAGTCTGGCCAGGGGTTTATCA
>NW_027875288.1:0-249 GCF_054177405.1 Leptonychotes weddellii | reverse complement strand
AGGGATTTTTTTTAAATCTGATTTTCTAAAGGACTTTACTTCAAATGCTGTTTTAGTTGGCATTGATGATAAGTTGTATATTTTTAAGCTTTAAAGAACACTCCAAAATTCTTTTGATGTTTCATTAGGTTATGTAAAATAATACATTAGAGAATGTTTAACAATTTTGAAACACCTCAAAATTATGTGTTCCAGGGGCACCTGGGTGGCTCAGTTGGTTAAGCGACTGCCTTCGGCTCAGGTCATGAT
>NW_027875287.1:0-249 GCF_054177405.1 Leptonychotes weddellii | reverse complement strand
TTCTACTTGTTGGACGGGCTGTTCCTTCTTCTGGGACAATACTTCTATCATCCTTCTGCCTGCCTTGCACTCCAGTATCTCCCTGAGAACAACCCTGCTCGGAGATTCACGCCCTGGGTATCCTTCATCACCTCCCTGTACCCCCAACACTGCCATGCAGCTCCCTTCCCAGAGCACACGGCACTCCAGGGTAACTATCAAGCTTTAAAATTCACACCTCGCCTGCATAAAGGCAAAGCAGGTCCCTAT
>NW_027875286.1:0-249 GCF_054177405.1 Leptonychotes weddellii | reverse complement strand
TTTAAAAAAAATGCCCCTCCTACAAAAGATGAGGAAGAAAAATTTAAAGATATATTGAGCAGAAGTAATAGGGATGATTGCTTCTTATGATGCTTATACAGCAGTTTCTCGATTTTTCCCATTAGCTACCTACCACTGAGTGTCTGCTACACAAGATGAAGATCCCGCTTCTCATGTGCCCCTCCCCCATGCACACATACGCTTTTTCGGCCCACCTTCCTGCCATTATAGCTGTATTGTAATCTTTGG
>NW_027875285.1:0-249 GCF_054177405.1 Leptonychotes weddellii | reverse complement strand
GAGCTGGGGGGGACAGCAGGGCCCAGGAAGGTGCTGTGTCTTAGCCGCTAACATTTGGAGGGAGGAGGGCTATGGGAGCCGAGTTTGAAGAGCAGCGACAGGTCATGCAAGGGGCCCCCGAGCGGTGGGATTAAGTGTAGAGGTGAAAGGATTAGCCGTGTTGGTGGAAAGGGGCAAAATTAAATCATGTACATTTTACGAGGTAAGCTGATCTCCATGTTCTTCTGGAGGCTTTTGCTCTGCCCTCTG
>NW_027875284.1:0-249 GCF_054177405.1 Leptonychotes weddellii | reverse complement strand
TGATGTTCAAAATGTCCCATCTCTGGCCAGTGGGATCCCCCAGAAGGGGGTTTCTGTGACCTTTTGACAAATCCCTTTAAACTTTGATGGCTTCCTTGCTTTCTAGAGCAGCAAAATTCTCCAAGCTCATCTTGCATATTTCTTGCCCTAGGCCTGGAATCAGCTTTCTCTCCAAGGAGTCCTGGTTCCTTTTAGTGACGTGCAATATTTAGTCTCAAATCTGGTCAGTAGGGATGCTCATTACTGGGC
>NW_027875283.1:0-249 GCF_054177405.1 Leptonychotes weddellii | reverse complement strand
CACTTCTCAAAGCCTGATGAACACTTAAATTGCCCAGGATTTTGTTACAATGCAGACTCAGAGACTCCCGGGGAACCTGAGATTCTGCATTTCTAACAAGCTCCAGATGAAGCTCATTAGGGGAGGAATTAGGGAGATGATAGAGCCTTATCTCTTATCAGTCATGAGATTGATTCTATGATCAATCAGGGAATGGGAGGGTGACTCACAGACCTCCAATCTCCAGGGTTTCCTGGAAGCCTTCGCCAA
>NW_027875282.1:0-249 GCF_054177405.1 Leptonychotes weddellii | reverse complement strand
AAGATGCATTTCAAGTCAAAGTTGGAGTTTCAAGAATACATGAGAAGCCCTGGACAGTGTAGATAGGAAAAGAGGAAAGATCAGACTAGAGAGCCTTGGAGAACGCCAACACTTGGAGATCTGGTCGAAGTTGAGAAGGGGCAGACTCGGAGGTAGATGGCAATCAAGACAAATTCCCTGGGTATCACAGTAGACTATGGACGTGAGTATTCCTTTTTTTTTTTTTTTTTTAAGTTTCATCTATTTAAG
>NW_027875281.1:0-249 GCF_054177405.1 Leptonychotes weddellii | reverse complement strand
TACCACTTTAGGGCAAAAATAAGAGAGTTGCTCTTTATTGGATTTATGATGGCTCAAATTGGCCTTTTAGAGGGGTAACTCTTCAGATTGCTACGTACTGGTCACAAATCCAGTGCAAATCAGCTGTTTGTGGATTTTGAGTCAGGTTCTTCCTTAATTCGGTTGGGGAGAGGTTCTCCGAAGGTCTGTGGAGATGGAGAGTGAGTGGGGAGGAGACGTTCCCAGAAACTCTGTGGATAACTTTATCAG
>NW_027875280.1:0-249 GCF_054177405.1 Leptonychotes weddellii | reverse complement strand
GCCTGCGAATATGGCTAGGGACCCCGTGGGCACTTCAGGTGGCCCTGGGATGTGGATGGGCTCCTGAGCCTCTGGACTGTGGTCTCCGCTGTGTCCTGCCTTGGGCCTGGCAGCCGTGGCAGGTGGAGTGGGCAGGCACCGGCTGAGGAAGGGCAGGTAAGCCAGTGCCTCGCCTGGTCGAGGTGCCGCAGGCCCCCCCCAGCCTGATCCTGGGAGACTGTGAGGGGCCCAGGAGGCCCAAGGCAGTGG
>NW_027875279.1:0-249 GCF_054177405.1 Leptonychotes weddellii | reverse complement strand
ATAATATTTACCTCATAAGATTTTTGTGAGAATTAAATAATTTAATACATGTAAAGAACATAGAACATTATCTAGCATACACTAAGCATTCTGAAGCACAGAATTTTTTTCTTTATTCCCTTCTTCTTTTGATAATATAGGCATTTCAGAATATATGTTTTCTTCTGGTCAGACTTTAGTTGTGTCTCAACCAATGTGATGTATTCTTTTTATGGCCTTTTATAAGTCAATTTTCACATTAACTTTGTT
>NW_027875278.1:0-1742 GCF_054177405.1 Leptonychotes weddellii | reverse complement strand
GTTTTTAATACTTTGGATAGTAAGCCTTTATCAGATATGTCATTTGCAAATTTCTTACCAATTCTGTAGGTTGTCTTTTAGTTTTGTTGACTGTTTGCTGTGCAAAAGCTTTTTATTTTCATGAAGTCCTAATAGTGCATTTTTGCTTTTGTTTCACCTTGTCTTTGGAGACGTGTCTTGAAAGAAGTTGCTGTGGCCAATATCGAAGAGGTTGCTGCCTGTGTTCTCCTCTAGGATTTTGAAGGATTCCTATCTCCCATTTAGGTCTTTCATCCATTTTGAGTCTATTTTTGTGTGTGGTGTAAGGAAATGGTCCAGTGTCATTCTTCTGCATGTGGCTGTCCAGTTTTCCCAACACCATTTATTGAAGAGACTGTCCTTTTTCCATTGGATATTCTTTCTTGCTTTGTCGAAGATTAGCTGACCATACAGTTGAGGGTCCATTTCTGGACTTTCCTGTTCCATTGATCTACGTGTCTGTTTTTGTGCCAATACCATGCTGTCTTGATGATTACAGTTTTGTAATAGAGCTTGAGGTCCAGAATTGTGATGCCTCCAGTTTTGGTTTTCTTTTACAACATTCCTTTGGCTGCTCAAGGTCTTCTGTGGTTCCATACAAATTTTAGGATTGGTTGTTTTAGCCCTGTGAAAACTGTTGTTGGTAGTTTGATAGGGTTTGCATTACATGTGTAGATGGCCTTGAGTAGGAGAGACATTTATTTTTATTTTTATTATTAATATATAATGTATTATTTGTTTCAGGGGCACAGGTGTATGATTCATCAGTCTTACACAATTCACAGCACTCACCATAGCACATACCCTCCCCAATGTCCATCACCCAGCCACCCCATCCCCCCTACCCCCTCCACTCCAGCAACCCTCAGTTTGTTTCCTGAGATTAAGAGTCTCTTATTGTTTGTCTCCCTCTCTGGTTTTGTCTTGTTTTATTTTTTCCTCTCTTCCCCTGTGATCCTCTGCCTTGTTTCTCAAATTCCACATATTAGTGAGGTCATATGATAATTGTCTTTGATGGACTTATTTCGCTTAGCATAATATCCTCTAGTTCCATCCACATCATTGCAAATGGCAAAATTTCATTTTTTGATGGCTACATAATATTCCAAATCCATTGATTTGGATTTCCCTGATGCCCAGTGATGTTGAGATCCTTTCATGTGTCTGTTGGCCATTTGTATGTCTTCTTTGGAGAAGTGTCTGTTCATGTCCTCTGCCCATTTTTTGACTTGATTATGTTTTTTGGGTGTTGAGTTGTATCAGTTCTTGATAGATTTGGAATACTAGCCCTTTATCTGATATGTCATTTGCAAATATCTTCTCCCATTCTGTCAGCTGTCTTTTGGTTTTGTCAACTGTTTCCTTTGCTGTGCAAAAGCTTCTTCTCTTGAGGAAGTCCCAATAATTCATTTTCGCCTTTGTTTCCCTTGCCTTTGGAGATGTGTCTAGGAAGAATTTCCTGCGGCCAAAGTCAAAGAGGTTGCTGTCTGTGTTCTCCTCAAGGACTTTGATGGATTCCTGTCTCACATTTAGGTCTTTCATCCATTTTGAGTCTATTTTTGTGTGTGGTGTAAGGAAATGGTCCAGTGTCATTCTTCTGCATGTGGCTGTCCAATTTTCCCAACACCATTTGTTGAAGAGACTGTCTTTTTTCCATTGGACATTCTTTCCTGCTTTGTCGAAGATGAGTTGACCATAGAGTTGAGGGTCCATTTCTGGGTTCT
>NW_027875277.1:0-249 GCF_054177405.1 Leptonychotes weddellii | reverse complement strand
TAAGCTCTGGGCTCAGCGGGGAGTCTGCTGGAGATTCTCTCTCTCTCTCTTTTTTTTTTTAAGATTTTATTTATTTATTTGACAGAGAGAGACACAGCGAGAGAGGGAACACAAGCAGGGGGAGTGGGAGAGGGAGAAGCAGGCTTCCCGCCAAGGAGGGAGCCCGATGTGGGGACCATGACCTGAGCCGAAGGCAGACACCAACGACTGAGCCACGCAGGCGCCTCTCTCTCTCTTTCTATCCCTCTG
>NW_027875276.1:0-249 GCF_054177405.1 Leptonychotes weddellii | reverse complement strand
GCAGGACGCGTGGGGAGACGGTGGGTGGTTCATTCACAGCACGGATCTCCTGTTTTAAGATCCTAATTCACGTGCGCTCTGCACTTTCTTCTAGGACTAGAAGTAGCAGGGGCTCAGATTATACTGTTAAATTTTTGTGTTTTTGAAAAACACCATTTATGCCACCTGATTTTCAGTGAGTGCCTTTGAGAAGCACCTTTATTTTATGTATTTATTTTTTAGAGATAGAGAGAGACAGAGAGAGAGCTC
>NW_027875275.1:0-249 GCF_054177405.1 Leptonychotes weddellii | reverse complement strand
GATCCTAGGACCCTAGGATCATGACCTGAGCCGAAGGCAGCCGCTTAACCGACTGAGCCACCCAGACGCCCCGACACAGAGTTGTTTTAAACCAGAGTTGATTATTTTAGAAAACACAAAGCCCGCACCTATTGTCTGTCAGACCCTATGTGGAGTGACAGGGATCCAGACCCAGACAGAGTCCAACCCCAAGGGAGCTCACTGTTGAGGTGGGAAGACAGACGTGTGGATGGACACATGAAGTCCAAG
>NW_027875274.1:0-249 GCF_054177405.1 Leptonychotes weddellii | reverse complement strand
TACAAAAATATACTTTTTTTTTTTCTAAAAAAGAGCAGTTATGTTCACAACCAAAGTGAGTAGAAGGTCCTGAGTTTTTTCCCATCCTCCCTGCTCTGTAGCTGCACAGTCTCTCCCGTCACCAGCATCCCCACACCAGACGGAACAGTTGTTACAGTTGCTTCCAACAATGTACCAAGTAGTTCTTAGTGTTGGGAACAAGTCTTCAATATTCCAAGGTGTGTGGTATGCCAAAGCTCAGCCTTGGAG
>NW_027875273.1:0-249 GCF_054177405.1 Leptonychotes weddellii | reverse complement strand
TGTAGTTTTCTAATCTTCTTTTTAGTTAATGCCCTTTGCCTATTGTTCCGTTGGAATGTTTATTGATAAGAATATAAAGAGCCTTCTTTTTTTCTTTCCTGTTGAGCACTGAGCAGGTAGAAATTCCAGTCTATAAACAACTTTTAAAGACTAACTTGGTTTCCAGTCATTGTTTCTCACATCTTTTTTTTTTTTTTTTAAAGATTTTATTTATTTATTTGACAGAGAGAGAAATAGCGAGAGCAGGAA
>NW_027875272.1:0-249 GCF_054177405.1 Leptonychotes weddellii | reverse complement strand
AACGTGATTCTATCCAACAGACAAAATCATTAGCAAATGTGAAGAGCTGCTAAGAAGAGGGTTCACTTTGCAGTGTGCCTTTATGGTCGTCCAAATTTCTCTTCCTCCACACCTCTCCTCCTCAGTTACCCAGCTCAGTACTTGATTTGCTTTCCATCTGAGGTATAGATACGAGGCAGGCATCTTTCATTCTACCTGGCTTCTCTTGGGTCCCTCTGATGTACCTGGAGCTGTGTCAACCACAAGAGA
>NW_027875271.1:0-249 GCF_054177405.1 Leptonychotes weddellii | reverse complement strand
GGGTGCAGGTGCCCCTTCAGATCAATACATTTGTATCTTTGGGGTAAATACCTAGTAGTACAGTTTCTGGGTCAGAGGGTAGTTCTATTACTAACTTCTTGAGGAACCTCCATACTGTTTTCCAGAGTGACTGTACCAGCTTGCATTCCCACCAAGAGTGTAAGAGGGTTCCCCTTTCTCCCCATCCTTGCCAACATTAGTTGTTTACTGACTTGTCAATTTTAGCCATTCTGACTGGCATGAGGTGGT
>NW_027875270.1:0-249 GCF_054177405.1 Leptonychotes weddellii | reverse complement strand
ATAATATTTACCTCATAAGATTTTTGTGAGAATTAAATAATTTAATACACGTAAAGAACATAGAACATTATCTAGCATACACTAAGCATTCTGAAGCACAGAATTTTTTTCTTTATTCCCTTCTTCTTTTGATAATATAGGCATTTCAGAATATATGTTTTCTTCTGGTCAGACTTTAGTTGTGTCTCAACCAATGTGAAGTATTCTTTTTATGGCCTTTTATAAGTCAATTTTCACATTAACTTTGTT
>NW_027875269.1:0-249 GCF_054177405.1 Leptonychotes weddellii | reverse complement strand
TCATTCTCTCTGTCTCAAATAAATAAATAAAATCTTTAAAAAATAAAAATAAATAAAAAAAATAAATAAAACACAGACCATAATTCACCCAGGAACAAGTGGATCACTGTGATTTGTCCACATTGCGAGATTATAGTCTCTCTTCCCCTGCCCCTTTTTTCAATTTTATTCTTGTGTTTCCTTTTGGCTTTGTTTTTCTGTGGTAGCTTCTGACCATTCCGGGTTTTTCTAGGGTGCATCTTGCTTGGG
>NW_027875268.1:0-1742 GCF_054177405.1 Leptonychotes weddellii | reverse complement strand
TTTTTTTTTTTTTCTAAGCCAAGATCTCATTATGGCTGCTTCGTATTTTTTCTCCATTTTTTCCCCGTTTATCCATTATGGTTTACAGATATTTATAATATTGTAAATGTACATATGATGGGACTTTTAAAAAAGTATCAAATATTGTAACAGTAATGCAGATCAAAACCAGAAAAAACTCAGACTCTCAGGGAAAAAAACTGCCCATTTTCATTTTTCCATCTTACTTTTTATATATTGTAATCATTGCAGAAATACAACACTATGTCTTCCTTACAATAATTTATATGTATTTTCATGTTTATGTAGTTTTGACAGTTATAATTTTATTTTATTTTTTAAAGATTTTATTTATTTATTTGACAGAGAGAGACACAACGAGAGAGGGAACACAAGCAGGGGAGTGGGAGAGGGAGAAGCAGACTTCCCACTGCAGGGAGCCCAAGGAACACAGCGCTCAATCCCAGGACCCTGGGATCATGACCTGAGCAGAAGGCAGACGCTTAAGGACTGAGCCACCCAGGTGCCCCAACAGTTATAATTTTAGAGGAAATATATTTCAATTAAAATAACACAATTATTATTTATTTTTTATTTACTTTTTTAGAGAGCAAGCATGCATGCACCGAGCAGGGGAGGGAGAGGGAGAGAGAATCTTAAGCAGTCTCCTAGCACAGAGCCTCACGACCTTGAGACCATGATTTAAGCTGAAATCAAGAGTTGGACACTTAACTGACTGAGCCACCCAGGTGCCCCAACACAATTATTATACATTTTTAAAAATTTTATAAACAAAATGTATATAAGTGTGCATGCATGTGGCTTTTCACTTTTTAAAAAAGATGTTACTTTAGAATAAATTCTGGGGGGCGCCTGGGTGGATCAGTCATTAAGCCTCTGCCTTCAGCTCAGGTCATGATCCCAGGGTCTTGGGATGGAGCCCCCCATCGGGCTCCCTGCTCGGCGGGAAGCCTGCTTCCTCTCCCACTCCCCCTGGTTGTGTTCCCTCTCTCACTGTGTCTCTCTCTGTCAAATAAATAAATAAAATCTTAAAAAACAAAAAACAGAATAAATTTCTGGGTAAAGGATGCCTGATCTTTTAAATTTTGCTGCTACTATAGGCCAGAAATTCATTTATACCCAGAACTATGTGTTATCTTGAGGCAGATTTTGGACTTCATGTCTCTCATTAGATGAAATTATAGAGTGCCTCATATCTAAATAATACCTAGATATAGCAATGATTCAAGTGTAAAAACTAAAACCAGAAAAAGGAATAAAAGTAAACAGAAAAATACGGTTATAGTCTTGAATGGGAAGATGTTATTAAGCCTGAGGCAAATAAATAAGCCAATTGATAAGTTTAACAAATGAAAACTAAAATCCTCTGCAGAGCTGGGGACAAAATGCAAGCTGAGAAAATATATTTGCAACAGTCAGTAGCCTAACGTGCTTAGTACAGAGTACTCATAAATCATTAAGAAAGGGTGAATAGTCCCATAGGAAAATGGGCAAAATGAGGAGAACAAAGGCAAAAGGAATGCAGATAAAATTAAATCTCGTTACAACTTGCAGCCCATTGACAAATACTTGAGACAGGCAGACTGTGACAATCCTCAAGGAGTTCACAACCGCCTTAATGTTAGTGCTTTGCAGAGGCAAAAAGCAAGCTTAGCTTGACAATCAATAGCCAGACCTCCTGTTCTTTAACATAGGAAAATCCTTTTGGAAAATTCTTTTAT
>NW_027875267.1:0-249 GCF_054177405.1 Leptonychotes weddellii | reverse complement strand
TTTTTTAAAGATTTTATTTATTTATTTGAGACAGAGAGAATGAGAGAGACAGAGAGCACATGAGAGGGGGGAGGGTCAGAGGGAGAAGCAGGCTCCCTGCCGAGCAGGGAGCCCGATGTGGGACTCGATCCCGGGACTCCAGGATCATGACCTGAGCCGAAGGCAGTCGCTTAACCAACTGAGCCACCCAGGCGCCCAGGTGCGTGTTTTTTTAAAGCTTCTGTACTTGGGCATATCTGTGGCCTCTCA
>NW_027875266.1:0-249 GCF_054177405.1 Leptonychotes weddellii | reverse complement strand
CAGAATAGATCACATCCTAGGTCACAAATCAGGTCTCAACCAGTACCAAAAGATTGCTTTCATTCCCTGCATATTTTCGGGCCACAATGCTTTGAAACCAGAACTCCATCACAAGAGGAAAGTTGGAAAAAACTCAAATACATGGAGGCTAAAGAGCATCCTACTAAAGAATGAATGGGTCAACCAGGAAATTAAAGAAAAATTAAAAAAATTCATGGAAACAAATGAAAATGAAAACACAACTGTTCA
>NW_027875265.1:0-249 GCF_054177405.1 Leptonychotes weddellii | reverse complement strand
CACCTGGGAAAGTGACAGAAATGCAAGTTCTTGGTTCGGATCCCAGACCCGCTGAATCAGGTGAGGTCCAGGGATCTGTGTTTTCACATGCCTTCCAGAGGATTCTGATATTCACTCAAGATAAGCCATGGGAGGGGTGCCTGGGTGGCTCAGTTGGTTAAGCAACTGCCTTCGGCTCAGGTCATGATCCTGGAGTCCCAGGATCGAGTCCCGCATCGGGCTCCCTGCTCAGCAGGGAGTCTGCTTCTC
>NW_027875264.1:0-249 GCF_054177405.1 Leptonychotes weddellii | reverse complement strand
CACGTCGGCACCATGATGGAAGGGGCTTTGTCTTTCTATTCACCACTCCAGCCTCAACACCTAAAACAGTTGTACTTTCACACTTCTTATAAGGGGATTCTTGTTCTAAATGCTTTATACGGATGTTATCGTTTAACTTCTTAGCGAGCCTGTGAAGTAGATGCTATGATTATCCCCGTTTGATAAGGAAGGAACCACGGTTCAGAGGTGAAGTCAGCTGCCACTCAGGTGGGAAAGTGCAAGAATGGA
>NW_027875263.1:0-249 GCF_054177405.1 Leptonychotes weddellii | reverse complement strand
CGAGGCGATATTCGGGAGGATAGATGGCGGGGGAGGGGCCTCCGCCGGCGGCTTCTGGCAAGTGATAGAACCACGGAGCACAAAATCGGAACTTTTAAAAGTCTGCTCCGCTGAGGGACGTCACTCTGGTGGCTAAGCGGGGGGTGGAACCCTCCGGGACAGTGTGGTCTCAGGACCCTCGGGGTCACAGAAAGACCGGGGGTGCCTGAGTGTGGCAGAGCTCCCAGGTATCGGAGCAGGGAAGCCGGC
>NW_027875262.1:0-249 GCF_054177405.1 Leptonychotes weddellii | reverse complement strand
TCGCAGGTGCTTTAAAGCAGGGAATTGGTTACTTGGCTAAAGGAGGAGCCTGAAAGCCACTGGGGATGGTGAGGCCACCGACAAACTGACACCAGCAGGAACCGGCATTACTCGTGGGCAGGAGGGACAGAGGAGTGAGGCCAGGGCCGTGTCACCAGGCAGAACAGCACCCAGGAGGGGCCACGTGGATGCCACAAGAGGCTGGAGCGCGAGAGGTCTGCTTTCTCGCTCCAATCTCCCAGAGAGTCC
>NW_027875261.1:0-249 GCF_054177405.1 Leptonychotes weddellii | reverse complement strand
AGAGCTGTTGCCTGGTTTCCTGTGCCAGAATACCTCAGTCTTGGCTTTCGGATAGGGTAAATGAATATTTATTTAGTGTTTCACTGTATTTTATGGTGGTAATATAAGGTATTGATTGAAATTATTTCTCTGAAGCCAAAATGTCCCATGTGAATATCTATAGCACTGAGAAAGAAGGAAAATGAGAATGGTGTGTGTGTGGGGGAAGGGTGGGTGGGTGGGTGGAACTCTATCAAATTAGTTAATTTT
>NW_027875260.1:0-249 GCF_054177405.1 Leptonychotes weddellii | reverse complement strand
AAGAAGACCGTACAGTTGGTGCAAATGCCCTGTGGCCTTAAGGACTTGGGTGCTCAAAGCCTAAACCTCAGTGAAGGATCAGGAGAACCAAACAAGAGGGATGGGGTGGGAAGCTGAATGGGGTGCTTCCCAGCCTTGGGGGCCACTCAAAACCCACAGCAAAGAGCTTTCAGCTTTATTTTGAGATGACTATTCTGATGTATGCAGAGATTAGTCTTAGTGCAGCTGGGTGCTCAAAAGTAAGGAGAC
>NW_027875259.1:0-249 GCF_054177405.1 Leptonychotes weddellii | reverse complement strand
TCCCCTTGAAAGACTGGGAATCAAAGGTTTTCCCCACCCTCTCTCTATACAGCACTGCTGAATAGCAATCTCAAAACACCCTTCTATTCCCAGTACACATGCTCCTGAAGGGCGAAAGTGGAAATGAGGATATGGTAGAGGCACGGAATAGGCAGAGGGCCTGAGACAGCCCATGCTCCTGCCTGGAGTCCCAGATGCAGAAGAGCAGCCGATGTTCCCATCATGACAGGTCACTCAGCACATGAAATG
>NW_027875258.1:0-249 GCF_054177405.1 Leptonychotes weddellii | reverse complement strand
TGGCTGCTAAGCTTGCCAGGAAGTAGGATAAGATGAATACAGAGGAACGTATGAAATGCACTATGCCCTCTCTCCACCCTGAGAATGTTTATTACAAAGAATGTATCTGGGATGCTTGAGTGGCTTAGTCAGTTAAGCGTCTGCCTTCGGCTCAGGTCATGATCCCAGGGTCCTGGGATCAAGTCCCACATCGGGCTCCCTGCTCAGCGGGGAGCCTGCTTCTTCCTCTGCCTGCCACTCCCCTGCTTG
>NW_027875257.1:0-1742 GCF_054177405.1 Leptonychotes weddellii | reverse complement strand
GATCCTGGAGTCCCTGGATCGAGTCCCGCATCGGGCTCCCTGCTCAACAAGGAACCTGCTTCTCCCTCTGACCCTCCCCCCTCTCATGTGCTCTCTCTCATTCTCTCTCTATCAAATAAATAAATAAAAAATCTTAAAAAAAAAACAAAAACCACAATGAGATACCATCTCACACCAGTCAGAATGGCTAAAATTAACAAGTCAGGAAACGAGATGTTGGCAAGGATGCAGAGAAAGGGGACCCCTCCTACACTGTTGGTGGGAATGCAAGCTGGTGCAGCCACTCTGGAAAACAGTATGGAGGTTCCACAAAAAGTTGAAAATAGAGCTACCCTATGACCCAGCAATTGCACTACTACGTATTTACCCCAAAGATACAAATGTAGTGATCCAAAGGGCCACCTGCACCCCAATGTTTATAGCAGCAATGTCCACAACAGCCAAACTATGGAAAGAGCCCAGATGTCCATCGACAGATGAATGGATAAAGAAGACGTGGTGTATATATATACAATGGAATATTATTCAGCCATCAAAAAATGAAATCTTGCCATTTGCAATGACGTGGATGGAACTAGAGGGTATTATTCTAAGTGAAATAAGTCAGTCAGAGAAAGACAATTACCATATAATCTCACTGATATGTGGAATTTAACAAACAAAACAGAGGATCATAGGGGTAGAAAGGGAAAAATAAAACAAGATGAAATTAGAGAGGGAGACAAACTATAGGAGACTCTTAACCATAGGAAACAAACTGAGGGTTGCTGGAGGGGAGGGGGTTGGAGGGATGGGGTAACTGGGTGATGGATATTAAGGAGGGCACATGATGTAATGAGCACTGGGTATTATATAAGACTGATGAATCACTGACCTCTACCTCTGAAACTAATAATACACTATATGTTAATTAATTGAATTTAAATTAAAAAAGTAAAGCAACTAGTTAGAAACTTAAAAAAAAGGAAGAAAAAGAAATTGAAAGGCTGCATCCAAGATCAAGAGGAAAGAATGACATAATCATTAAGAATGTCTGCCGTAGGTATAGGGGGAAGTGATAATATTTGCAATAAATATGTTATATTTGCATGATTAAAAAATGTTTCAAGTGTTTATTTAGTTATCTGAGAGTGCACTATCTTGCTCAAAGTTCATCAGGAGGCAGTTTTGCTCACAATTTACCATTCTTGGTATTATATTCTGGTTCTACTACATACAGCACATGAAGCAGCTTCATGGAATAATTCTATAATTTCTATTATAAACTCTGCTATTAAGAATACCCTTCATTATATTTTCAATATTCCATCTATAGGGTAGAGTCCCTATAGATGAACAACTTCTGAGTCCGGCATGTGGAATGCATTTATGTCTACTGACTAATTGGTTTACTTCCAACTGCTAAACACTAAGAGCTGCCTGTTTCCATTTTTGCCCTAATTGCTAGGGAACCTAGATACAAATATTCCATTCAATTGTTGCAATTTTACCCAGACTTGAGGTAGTATCTTCTCATTTTCAATGCACTTTTTCCATTTTGATTGTGTTAATGTGTTGTGCTTTATTACACCTATTCAATTATCATAACTGCCTCAAATCCTATTTTGGATACATTTTCAGATAGGGTAAATATCTATACCTTGTTTATCTTTTTCATACCCTTTCTTTTCTCCAACTTTTCATTTTTCCTAGTTATGATTTTGTGTTAGCCTGAGATTCCCTTGAAAGCAGAAACTGAGCCC
>NW_027875256.1:0-249 GCF_054177405.1 Leptonychotes weddellii | reverse complement strand
TCTCTCTCTGTCAAATAAATAAATAAAATCTTTTAAAAAAAAGAACTTGATGGGCGCCTGGGTGGCTCAGTTGGTTAAGCGACTGCCTTCGGCTCAGGTCATGATCCTGGAGTCCCGGGATCGAGTCCCGCATCGGGCTCCCTGCTCGGCAGGGAGTCTGCTTCTCCCTCTCCCACTCCCCGTTTCTGTTCCCTCTCTCGCTGTGTCTTTCTCTGTCAAATAAATAAATAAAATCTTTAAAAAAAAAAA
>NW_027875255.1:0-249 GCF_054177405.1 Leptonychotes weddellii | reverse complement strand
AGGGACAAGGGCAGTTCCCCGTCTCTGCAGCACACTGCCCCCCTGCATCGTGCCATGCACAGGAAGAATTACCTAAAATGCTCACATTAAACCCCATCAAGTTAAAGAAGACGCCATCGGCTTTGACTTCCAGATCCAATCCCAGAGTCTCTCTTCACAAAGCGTGAAGGATCGCAGTTCGAGTAGGGACAGGAAATCCCGGGGACGGGCGACTCCCTTGCGTCCAGCACTCGGCATCCAGTGGCTAGA
>NW_027875254.1:0-249 GCF_054177405.1 Leptonychotes weddellii | reverse complement strand
TTTTTTTTTTTTTTTAGATTTTTGTTTATTTATCTGAGAGAGAATGAGAGACAGAGAGCACGAGAGGGAAGAGGGTCAGAGGAAGAAGCAGGCTCCCCGCCGAGCAGGGAGCCCGATGCGGGACTCGATCCCGGGACTCCAGGATCATGACCTGAGCCGAAGGCAGTCGCTTAACCAACTGAGCCACCCAGGCGCCCCTTTGTTTTTGTGCTTTAACTGACGTAAATTTCTCATGACTTCATCGGAATC
>NW_027875253.1:0-249 GCF_054177405.1 Leptonychotes weddellii | reverse complement strand
GGGTTAGCCTGGTGATGGGTATTAAAGAGGGCACGTACTGCATGGAGCACTGGGTGTTATACGCGAACAATGAATCATGGAACACTACATCAAAAACTAATGATGTAATGTATGGTGATTAACAGAACATAAAAAAAAAAGTCACCTAAAGTCAGTTTGCTAAATTTACTGAATATTCTGATTGGCTCACTTTAAAAATTTCTTTAATATCTTCAATGAATATGAATATATACTTCTTATGAATATATT
>NW_027875252.1:0-249 GCF_054177405.1 Leptonychotes weddellii | reverse complement strand
CTCGAACTCATGACGCTGGGATCATGATTTGAGCCAAAGGCAGATGCTTAACGACTGAGCCACCCAGGTGCCCCTGTGATTCATCAGTCTTACACAATTCACAGCGCTCACCATAGCGCATACCTCCCCAATGTCCATCACCTAGCCACCCTATCCCTCCTTGCTTAAAAATTCTTAAGTTAAAAAAAACAAACTCGGGACGCCTGGGTGGCTCAGTCGTTAAGCGTCTGCCTTCGGCTCAGGTCATGA
>NW_027875251.1:0-249 GCF_054177405.1 Leptonychotes weddellii | reverse complement strand
AAAGAGTACATACTACACACATGAGGCTACTTATATAAAGTTCTAAAACAAGCAAAACTTGTTTAAGAGATTGCCTCTACAGAAGGTATATTGGAGCAAATTACAGCAGAGACCTTCCCTAATTTGGGGAAGGAAACAGGCATCAAAATCCAGGAAGCACAGAGAACCCCTCTCAAAATCAATAAAAATAGGTCAACACTCCGACATCTAATAGTAAAACTTACGAGTCTCAGAGACAAAGAGAAAATC
>NW_027875250.1:0-249 GCF_054177405.1 Leptonychotes weddellii | reverse complement strand
GGATGTCTTTAATGGTTCCAGAGAGTTCTCTGGCTAAAGATCGGTGTTGCATCTGTCGGGCAATATTGACAATCTCATCAAAAGTGATATTTCCACTGTGCTTAATGCTTTTCTGCTTCTTTCTGTCTCTTGGTGGTTCCTTGAGGGCTTTGATAATTAAGGCAGAGGCAGAAGATACCACCTCAATCTGGGCCTGTCTCTTCCGAATGGTCAGTTTTACTGTAATCCTTAGACCCTTCCAATCACCAG
>NW_027875249.1:0-249 GCF_054177405.1 Leptonychotes weddellii | reverse complement strand
TGCAGTGAGTTTAGGCAATGAACTCTTCAAAGCTGTTTATAAAGTCCCTCAAAAGCCTGTTTGGACCATCACTGAATTAAGCAAGCATATCAAAAACTGAAGCTCAGGGCGCCTGGGGGGCTCAGTCGGTTGGGCGACTGCCTTCGGCTCAGGTCATGATCCTGGAGTCCCGGGATCGAGTCCCGCATCGGGCTCCCTGTTCGGCGGGGAGTCTGCTTCTCCCTCTGACCCTCCCCCCTCTCATGCTCT
>NW_027875248.1:0-249 GCF_054177405.1 Leptonychotes weddellii | reverse complement strand
TTTTTTTTTTTAATTTTTAGAAGATTTTATTTATTTATTTGCCAGAGAGAGAGAGAGCACAAGCAGGGGGAGCGGCAGGCAAAGGGAGAAGCAGGCTCCTTGCTAGTAAGCAAGGAGCCCGATGTGGGACTCGATCCCAGGACCCTGAGATCATGACCTGAGCCAAAGGCAGACGCTTAACCATCTGAGCCACCCAGGCGCCCCACTCCATTTCTTTTTTTTTAATCTTGTTGCTTTCTGGACATAAAT
>NW_027875247.1:0-249 GCF_054177405.1 Leptonychotes weddellii | reverse complement strand
TCAGGAGACGTCCGCCCCATAGAGAATTGCACTAGAGTTGGGAGTAGAGGCGAAATGAATCCACCCGGACGGCTGGGTTCATCTCTTTCCAAGTGACTCAGTGCTTTCGTCCCCCCTCCCTCTCGTCCTCCCCACATGGCGGCCTGCAGATGATGTCTGAGGCCCGAACCGGAGAGATTCCTGCTCCCGGTTGAGGAGTGGAAAGCCCTAACTGGACCCGCCTGGTCTCTGGGCTCCGAGCCTGGGCCC
>NW_027875246.1:0-1742 GCF_054177405.1 Leptonychotes weddellii | reverse complement strand
GGGTAACTATTGAAAGATAGGAATTTAGTGCCATTGTATTGCCTGTGAGGTGACTGTTACTGTATATTGTCTGTGTTTCTTTCTGGTCTATGTTGCTTTTAGGCTCTCTCTTTGCTTAGAGGACCCCTTTCAATATTTCTTGTAGGGCTGCCTTTGTGTTTGCAAATTCCTTTAGTGTTTGTTCTGGAAGCTTTTTATCTCTCCTTCTATTTTCAATGACAGCCTAGCTGGATATTATTCTTGGCTGCATATTTTTCTCGTTTAGTGCTCTGAATATATCATGGCAGTCCTTTGTGGCCTGCCAGGTCTCTGTGGATAGGTCTGTTGCCAATCTAATGTTTCTACCCTTGTAGGTTACATATCTCTTCTCCCGAGCTGCTTTCAGGATTTTCTCTTTGTCTCTGAGACTCGTAAGTTTTACTATTAGATGTCGGGGTGTTGACCTATTTTTATTGATTTTGAGAGGGATTCTCTGTGCCTCCTGGATTTTGATGCCTGTTTCCTTTCCCAAATTAGGGAAGTTCTCCGCTATAATTTGCTCCAATATACCTTCTGCCCCCCTCTCTCTTTCTTCTTCTTCTGGGATCCCAATTATTCTAATGTTGTTTCATCTTATGGTATCTCTTCTCTCTCGAATTCTGCCCTCCTTATCCAGTAGTTGTTTATCTCTCTTTTTCTCAGCTTCTTTATTTTCCATCATTTGGTGTTCTATATCAGTAATTCTCTCTTCTGCCTCATTTATCCTAACAGTTAGAGCCTCCATTTTTGATTGCACCTCATTAATAGCCTTTTTGATTTCTACTTAGTTAGATTTTTATTTCTCCAGAAAGGGTTTCTCTAATAACATCCATGCTTTGTTCAAGCCCAGCTAGTATCTTTAAAATCATCATTCTGAACTCTAGTTCAGACATCGTACTAATGTCTGTATTGATTAGGTCCCTGGCAGTCGGTACTGCCTCTTGTTCTTTTTGTTGAGGTGATTTTTTCCATCTTGTCATTTTGTCCAGAGGAGAATAGATGAATGAGAGAACAAAATGCTAACAGGTAACAACATCCCCAGAAAATATATACTAAACAAACCAGAAAAGACCTGAAACCAGGGGAAAAGAAAAGGAAAGAAAGAAAAAACAAAAAGGAAAAAAAAAAAGAGAAAGATAAAAACAAACAAAAACAAAACAAAAAAACAGAATATGATCAAATATGATCAGGCTGGTGCATAGATCAGTGCCACACACGAGATTTTCGGCATGTTTTGTTCTGTTAGAAGAAAGTGCCTCACAAAATTTTAAAGAAAGAAAAATTTATATATATATTGTCTGTTAATGGATGATGATATTTGGATACAAAAATAAGGATTAATACGATGAAGAGATGAAATGTGAATATAAAGATGAAAATTATAAAAGGTTTTATAAAAGAAAGTGTTAAGATAAGAAGTTGGTTGAAAAAAGAAAGGATTTAAAAAAACAAAAGGGAGAGAATGTGATCAGGCACTAGAGTTGAACAAAGTCATACATTAGAGATTTAGGGTATATTTTGGTCTGTTAGAAGAAACTGTGTCTCAAAATTTTAAAGAGAGAACAACTTATATATATATACCAAAAATAAGGGTAACTGCTATGAAGGGATAGAACGTGACTCTAAAAATGAAAAATAAAAAATATTTTTTTAAAAGGATTGATAAGATGTTGGTTGAAAAAGGGAAAAAGAAAATTAAAAAAAAAAAAAGACAGTTAAAAAAA
>NW_027875245.1:0-249 GCF_054177405.1 Leptonychotes weddellii | reverse complement strand
CTCTCCCACTCCCCCTGCTTGTGTTTCCTCTCTCACTGTCAAATAAAATCTTTAAAAAAAAAAAAAAGAACCTTGGTTAAGTAAACATATTCGGGGACTGCTTCTAGATTGTGCAGTGCTGCCAGGTAATGAGCTTAATAAAGAGGTTAGTGTGTGTTTGGAGTACAATCTATACTGCTGGATTAGAGAAAATAGAGATCTGGAGGGGAATTGGATGAATTATGGGTTGCACAGAGCTTGCAGTTTTGT
>NW_027875244.1:0-249 GCF_054177405.1 Leptonychotes weddellii | reverse complement strand
CTCCCTCGCCCCCAGAGGGTGTCCGCAAGCTGAGGGCTCCCACGAAGCCAATCTCCACTTCCCCGCTTTCAGGTTCTTCTTTTCCATGTCCTGCTTAGCTGGGCCGACAGCCTCCCTGTGGAACGTGGGAGTAGCCCGGTGGCTCTTGTCTTGGGACACCGGTCCAGCCTGAGACAGAAGGCTCCATTTTCACCCCCCCCCACAAAAAGACAAAGTGAAAGCACCCCCCCCCCCCCAATTCAACAGTAA
>NW_027875243.1:0-249 GCF_054177405.1 Leptonychotes weddellii | reverse complement strand
ATCGTTTCCAAACCTGGGTATTTCAACATCCATTTGTAACAAGATATTTCTTAGGCCCTAAATCAGCTGCCGGTTCTTAGCTGACAACAATTTATGGTATTCCTATTCCCCTGGGCACTTGTATTTTAAGGTAAAAGTCTCAAAAGAATGACTCTGATGGTAGAAATGTTCTTCCAAATGTAAAAAGAAAAGGGGGGGGTGGCAGGCGAGGTGAGGCACAGGGTGCAAGCCCCAGGGGTCACTGTTGCT
>NW_027875242.1:0-249 GCF_054177405.1 Leptonychotes weddellii | reverse complement strand
CCCCACCACAGAGCAGACCACACGCCTTGGGGCCAATGCCAGGGAACGAGGCACCAGGGACAGCCTGCTTAGCTCACAGAGCCCAGAATCTCGGCATAAGCAGCTTGGGAGAGAGGCTCACACCGACCTGTGGTCGGTGAGGACACACAGTGGGCTATGGGGCAAAGAGTAGACAGAGCCCCAGGTCCTGAGAGCTTCCAAACACTCAAAAGGAACGCCGATGCCATCCTGAGGCCCTTCCCCTGCCTA
>NW_027875241.1:0-249 GCF_054177405.1 Leptonychotes weddellii | reverse complement strand
TCTGACATATCCTTTACGCAAAGCATTTAACCCTGTAACGTTTTTATCAGGTTTTTATCAGATCTGTAAACCGGGGGTGAAAGCTGCCTCCCTTACTTACAAAGGAGATAACAGTGTAAGTCCTTCGTAAATGAAACTGGGCTGTTTGCAATTGCTCCCCCCCAGGCTTCTTCAAATACGTCATCCCTCCCATTATTCTTATCTGATTAAGATAAGTGGGGACAACTGAATGCTGCTCTGATTTGAGAC
>NW_027875240.1:0-249 GCF_054177405.1 Leptonychotes weddellii | reverse complement strand
CTATTGATGCAGCTTGAGATCATGTTTCATGCCACGGTTGCTGGTTCCTATTGGGCTTTTTGATGACTGAAACCTCTCACCCTTTTCATATGGGCTGTTGCGGAGATCCGTTTCCCGGAAGTTGGTGGACAATGGATTATTTGGACATAAGCACAGAGTGTGTTCATATTTGTCTTTATTTATTTTTTTATTTTTTTTTATTTTTTAAAGATTTTATTTATTTTTTTGACAGAGACACAGAGAGAGAGA
>NW_027875239.1:0-249 GCF_054177405.1 Leptonychotes weddellii | reverse complement strand
TCTGTACCTCTGAAACAAATAATGCAATATATGTTAAGAAAAAAAAAAAGAAGAAGAAGAAGAAGGTAGCGAGCGGGAGGGGAAGAATGAAGCGGGGGAAATCGGAGGGGTAGACGAACCATGAGAGACGATGGACTCTGAAAAACAAACATGGTTCTGGAGGGGAAGGGGGTGGGAGGATGGGTTAGCCTGGTGGTGGGTATTGAGGAGGGCACATTCTGCATGGAGCACTGGGTGTTATGCACAAAC
>NW_027875238.1:0-249 GCF_054177405.1 Leptonychotes weddellii | reverse complement strand
ACATGTCTCTGTGGCTGGATAATTGAAATATAAACCATTTCACAGACCCTTCTTGTTTCACCCTCACATGATGATACAGATAGTTTGAAAACTCAGATCATGATATGTATGTTTTAGGCTTTGTGGGCCAGTGTATTAGTCAGGGTTGTCCAGAGAAATACAACCAACAAGATGCACACACACACACACACACACACACACACGTTTTTATGAAGCGATTTATTTATTTATTTATTTATTTATTTATTT
>NW_027875237.1:0-249 GCF_054177405.1 Leptonychotes weddellii | reverse complement strand
GTTTTGATTTGGACTTCCCTGATGCTGAGCGATGTTGAGCACTTTTTCATGTGTCTGCTGGCCATTTAGATGCCTTCTTTGCAAAAATGTCTCTTGTGTTCTGCCCATTTCTTGATTGGATTATTTGTTCTTTGTGTATTGAGTTTGATAAGTTCTTTATAGATTTTGGATACTAGCCCTTTATCTGATATGTCATTTGCAGATATCTTCTCCCATTCTCAGATGTCTTTTGGTTTTGTTGACTGTTTC
>NW_027875236.1:0-249 GCF_054177405.1 Leptonychotes weddellii | reverse complement strand
TAACCTGCTTTCTGTCACTATGAATGTTCCTATTCTAGATAGTTCATATAAGTAGAGTGACACAGTATTTGTCCTTTTGCATCTGGCTGATTTCACTTAATATTTTCAAGGTCCACCCCTACTGTAGCACATAGCAGAACTTAATTCCTTTCCTATGACTGAATGACATTGCATTTTCTGTATATGCCGATTTGGTTTGTCCATTCATCTGCTGATGCACAATTGGGTTGTTTCCACCTTTTGGTTAGG
>NW_027875235.1:0-1743 GCF_054177405.1 Leptonychotes weddellii | reverse complement strand
TAAATAATGGCTGAATTGAACATGGGGTGATAACATCTTTTTGAGACAGTGATTTTGTTTTCTTCAGATAAATACTCAGAAATGGAATTGCTGGATCAGATGGGAGGTTTATTTTTAATTTTTTGAACATCACCCATACTGTTTCACGAAGGATAGGCATCAGTTTGCATTCTCACCAATAATGTATGATGATTCTCTTTTCCCCAAATCTTCAAGAGCGCTTGTTCTTGTCATTTGATAATAGCCTTTCTGACAGGCATGATATCATACCTCATTGTGGTTTGGGTCTCCAATTCTTGGATGATTAATACTGTTGAGCACCTTTTCATGCACCTGTTGGCTATTTGTATGTCTTCTGTGGAAAGATATCTATTCAGTTTTTCTGTCCATTTTTATTCAGATTTTTTTTTCCTATTGCATTGCATGAATTCATTATATATTTTGGATATTAACCCATTTTTAAATATATGATTTGGAAATATTTTCTCTCATTAGTCAGTTGCTTTTTCATTTTGATGATAGTTTTCTTTCCAGTACAGAGGATTTTACTTTGATATAGTTCCCTTTTTTTTTTATTTTACCATCTTTTGCTTGTGGTTTTGGTGCCAAATCTAAGAAAAACTTTTTGAAGAACAATGTCAGGTAACTTACCCACTATGTTTTCTTCTAGGGGTTTTATTGTTTCTGGACTTCTGTTCAAATGTTTGATCCATTTTGAGTTGAGTTTATGTATGATGTCAAATAGCAGTTCCTCCTCCTCCTCTTTTTCTCCTCCTTCTCCTTCTTCTTTTTCTTCTTCTCCTCCTCCTCCTTCTTCCTCCTCGTCCTCCTTCTTCTTCTCCTTCTCCTTCTTTCTTCTTCTTCTTCTTCTTCTTCTTCTTCTTCTTCTTCTTCTTCTTCTTCTTCTTCTTCTTCTTCTTCTTCTTCTTCTTCTCCTTCTCCTTCTCCTTCTCCTTCTCCTTCTCCTTCTCCTTCTCCTTCTTCTTCTTCTTCTTCTTCTTTCTTCTCCTTCCTCTTCTTCTTTTATGGGGCTGCTCAGTGTTCTCAACACCATTTATTGAAAAGACTGTCCTGTCCCATTATACATTCTTGGCACCTTTGTCATAGATTAATTGTCTATATATGCATGGGGTCATTTCTGAACTCTCTATTCTGTTTTGTTGTATATGCCTATTTTTATGCCAATATTATACTGTTTTGACTACTGTAGCTTTTATATAGTTTCACATCAGGAAGTACAATGCTTCTAACTTTGTTTTTCTTTCTCTAGATTACTTTGGCTATTCAGGACCTTTTGTGATTCTACACAGATTTTAGGATTGCTTTTTCTATTTCCATAAAAAGGCCATTGGAAATAAACAGGGGTTTAGAGGGGAGGGGTGTGGGGGGATGGGTTAGCCCAGTGATGGGTATTAAGGAGGGCACATATTGCATGGAGCACTGGGTGTTACATGACAACAATGGATCGTGGATCACTACATCAAAAACTAATGATGTATTGTATGGTGACTAACATAACATAATAAAATTTTTAAAAAATTAAATAAATGAAGAAATTAAAAGGCCATTGGAATTTTGACATAGATTGAATGAATCTGTAGGTCCTTTGGGTAGTATGGACATTTTAGCAGTATTAATTCTTCTGATCCACGAAGATAGAATATCTTTTCCTTTATTTGTGTCTTCTTCAATTTCTTTCATCAGTGTCATAGTTTTCTATGTGTTTGCCTTTTTATTCATGGG
>NW_027875234.1:0-249 GCF_054177405.1 Leptonychotes weddellii | reverse complement strand
CGAATAGGAGAAAGCAGGGGAAGTTGGCATGGGCATTTCTAGAAGGAGGTGTACTCTGAGCCAAGCAGGAAACCGTGGCTCGTTATTGTCCTCTACGGGCTGTTAGGAGAACCTGGTGTGCACTGCCCGTTCCAGATCGTCAGAATGCACTATTTTATTGATAACTGAATTTCAATATATTAGATAGTGGTGTATACGTTAGGGGGAGTCTTGGCTAAAGGAAGCAGTTCACCACCACACACCAACCCC
>NW_027875233.1:0-249 GCF_054177405.1 Leptonychotes weddellii | reverse complement strand
TATTTTCAGGCTAAGTTCAAAAATATTATTTATGTGAATCAAAAGATATATGACTACTTTTTTCCATTATAACCGAGGCTACTCATAACCCTTTTTGCTTCTTAATTTAATTGTCCTAAATAGATTTTGAATGAAGAATAACAGATGTGATCAAGCACAGAATGTTTCAATCTGTCCTGTTATTGAGAAAAAAAAAAAATTCTGCCTTATTTTGGCATAATGAAATATTTTCATGACAGTAACTAAACT
>NW_027875232.1:0-249 GCF_054177405.1 Leptonychotes weddellii | reverse complement strand
ATAACACTAATGCCTGTTCACTGGTCATCAGGAGCGTTACAGGAGTTAACGGATATATCAAGTGCTCAGCAGGACCCTGCTCACTGTAAGCATTCAACAGGAGACAGTGGTTCCTATTATCAGCTGTGGTGAGAAGCCTGTTACATAGATTATCTCCTTGAATTTCCACACTAGCCCTCTGAGGTACAGACCATTATCACGCTCATGTTTCAAAAACATTCACTGCCCCACAGAGAGGTTACCCGGTTC
>NW_027875231.1:0-249 GCF_054177405.1 Leptonychotes weddellii | reverse complement strand
TGTAATCACACTAACACACATATCAATTTGCCAGCATCATAAGTTAGATCTGGATTCACTATAACACAAAATTCTACTCTAGTGGGTAAAACAGAAGGGAGTTGATATATTTCATTTAATAAGAGGAGCTGAGGTAAATCTTCCAGGGCTAGCACCACTGTTCAAGAATGTCATCAAGTTCCCAGGCTCCCTCTTTCTTCGTGATCAATCATCTTTATAATAGCTGTTGTTTGTCCAGTAATGTTGTCT
>NW_027875230.1:0-249 GCF_054177405.1 Leptonychotes weddellii | reverse complement strand
GACCGCTAGTGACCTTAAGCTGTGACATCATCGATTCCTGAAGAGACCAGTTAAACACCTAAACGTGTCTTTGTTTCCTTCATGTTCTTGGAAGATATTTTTGCTTCATAGAGAATTCTAGGTTGGCATTTGTTTTTTCCTCAGCACATGGAAGGCGTCAGTCTATTGACTTGGGCCTCCATCGTTGTCATGAGAAATTTGTTCCCGGTTTAAAATGTTGCTTCCTTGAGGGGAGTCTGTTTTTTCTTC
>NW_027875229.1:0-249 GCF_054177405.1 Leptonychotes weddellii | reverse complement strand
CCACCCCCGCTCATGTCTCTCTCTCTCTCCAATAAATAAATAAAATCTTTAAAAAAAAAAAAGAAAACTCTTGTAAAAAAAAAAAAAAGAACAAATAGAAGTGAAGCTCAGAATTGATGCTTAGGATTCAACACTGGATGATCAGAAAACAGTGATGGTGATAATATGGTTTTGATGCTGGCTAGTTATGGTGAAGTTGATCAGCTGTACCTTAGAGTTTGAGATGCTCACAGGCTATCCAGTTGGAAA
>NW_027875228.1:0-249 GCF_054177405.1 Leptonychotes weddellii | reverse complement strand
AAAAAAAAAGAATTAATGAATATATACTCAAGTAAATAAATACTGTTTCGTTGCTTTCACATATCTAAAAATATTTGCTCTCCCCCCAAAAATAGAGAAATGATTGCCCCCAAAAGTCCTATCTTAATGAGTAGGTGAAATTCATTTTTTATTTTATTTTATTTTTTTTAATTTTATGAATTCTTTTTTTTTTTTATTCCTATGTTAATCCCCATACATTACATCATTAGTTTTAGATGAAGTGTTCCA
>NW_027875227.1:0-249 GCF_054177405.1 Leptonychotes weddellii | reverse complement strand
TAAAGAGGGCACGTTCTGCATGGAGCACTGGGTGTTATGCACAAACAATGAATCATGGAACACTACATCAAAAACTAATGATGTAATGTATGGTGATTAACATAACAATAAAAAAATTTTTTTTTTAAAAAGGTGTTTCAAGTCCTGTTATTGGGGAACTCACTCTTGACTGACTGCTCCACCTGGATCCTCCTTATGGAGCAGGAGCTGTGTGTACTGACAGTGGGGAGTGAATGCTGGAAAGTGGTC
>NW_027875226.1:0-249 GCF_054177405.1 Leptonychotes weddellii | reverse complement strand
CCATTCCTCCTCGCCTCCCGGCGCCACCCGCGGTCTGTTCTCCACGCGGCAGCCAGAGGGCGCTGGTGAGCACCGAGTTGGGCAGGTCCCTGCTCTGCCCCAGCCCTCCCCGGGACAGAGTTGGGCAGAGCTGGTGAGCACCGAGTTGGGAAGAGCCCCAGCTCTGCCCCGGGTGCCTCGGCGCGCGTAAAAGCCCCAGTCCTCTCCCGGGACCCTGCACGACCTGCTCCCTCTCTTTACCCATCACTC
>NW_027875225.1:0-249 GCF_054177405.1 Leptonychotes weddellii | reverse complement strand
TCCTACATTTTCTTAATTGTATGGGGTGAGTGATAGTATCTTTGGCTCATTCTCTTGTAACTTCAGAAGACATTGGCATATACTTAAAGTCAGACATGATTCTTAGAGCTTGACCTTAATAGCAGTAGAAATGGAGGGAGATTTGCCTTACCTCTTCAAAAGCTGCATTGAAAAAAATATCTTTTAGTTGGCTATACTTTTAGTGACGATAATGAAGTTGGTTTGGCAATTTGGGAAAAATGTGTTTTA
>NW_027875224.1:0-1743 GCF_054177405.1 Leptonychotes weddellii | reverse complement strand
CTCTCATGGTTCATCTCCCCCTCCGATTTCCCCCCCTTCATTTTTCCCTTCCTATTATCTTCTTTTTTTTAACATATAATGTATTATTTGTTTCAGAGGTACAGGTCTGTGATTCAACAGTCTTAAACAATTCACAGCACTCCCCATAGCACATACCCTCCCCAATGTCTATCACTCAGGAAGATGGTTTTAAAAATGAACTTGAATGAGCACTGGGTGTTGTATATAAGTGATGAATCACTGAATTCTACTTCAGAAACCAATATTGCACTACATGTTAACTAACAAAATTTAAATTAAAAAATTGATGCAGAAATCCAAAACTAAAAATAATAAACAAACAAACAAACAAACAAACTTGAAGAAATGGGAAGGATTGTGGCTTTAGCAGTAACAATTTTAGAAGGCACATACATAGCACTTAACTATGAGCCTGGCACTGTTTGGTGTGCTTAGTAAGTGTTAATTTGCTTACTGATGCTACACCTTGTTCCATTACTAACCCCATTTTTCAAATGGAGAACTGGAATACAGAGAGGATGACTGAATGAAATCAAGGTCACTCAGCTAGTGAGTGATGGGCCATGGCTTGAATTAAGGAAGATTGGCACCAGAGACTGTCCCTGACCATTTTGCTGAGCCACCTTGGTATGGCAACTAACCACTCAGTCCTTTATTTTTTGTGTCCTTTATTCTTTTTTACATTTAAAGAGACCAAGAGATGGAGAGATTAAATCTAAAGTCACATAATAAATTAGGTAATTGGAATTTTTTTGAACCCAGTGTTGTCAGATTTTGTTGACAATGACATATCTTGTTCTGATATTGAAGAGTACAACCTACTGCAGGATTTTTCTGCAGGTTGGCTTATTCTGGGATGGTCAAAGAAAAGGGCACAATGAGCTTTCTTGTTTGTGACCCAGTTAAAGGCACAGACCCACATTTTCCTAAACTTGAATCCTTTTGAGGAGAAAGTTTCATTTTCAGAGAAATAATAAATTATTACATATATGATGTATCGATTTTATATTTATAAAATTAAACATAAGATAATATATGAATGAGTGCTTATTTTAAAAGTGCCAATAATTTACATATAAAGAGTACATAAGCTAAGTGTTTCCTATTTCTTCACTCCATTATTGTTATATAACCTTAAAAATAATATATCTTTTGAGGTAAATACATCCAAAATCTACTTAACAGTTTCTTATGTCTGAATATTATTCTGTTACGTGTACATTACATTTGTTTACTGTTCTCCAATTTTTCTTAAATTGTCAAATTTTAAAAATTTTATTATGTTATGTTAATCACCATACATCATTAGTTTTTTTAATTCTGTTATGTTAATCACCATACATTACATCATTAGATTCTTTTTTATTATGTTATGTTAATCACCATATATCACATCATTTGTTTTTGATGTAGTGTTCCATGATTCATTGCATATAACACCCAGTGCTCCATGCAGTACGTGCCCTCTTTAATACCCATCACCAGGCTAAACCATCCCCAACCCACCTCCCCTCTAGAACCCTCAGTTTGTTTCTCAGAGTCCATAGTCTCTCATGGTTCATCTCCCCCTCTGATTTCCCCCCTTTCATTCTTCCCTTCCTGCTATCTTCTTCTTTTTTTTTAACATATAATGTATTATTTGTTTCAGAGGTACAGGTCTGTGATTCAACAGTCTTACACAATTCACAGCGCTCACCATAGCGCATACCTTCCCCAATATCT
>NW_027875223.1:0-249 GCF_054177405.1 Leptonychotes weddellii | reverse complement strand
AGAAGATCTGGATCTCTACAAACAGAATATCGCAGGCAGTTGGTTTTGAGGTACGAAGCGGAGAGCCGTGATTCTGTGGGCAGATATCGGAGGATGAAGGGCAGTGGGAGGGTGCCTGGACGTGGGGATCCTACACCGCCGGTGAGTGACAGCCTCGGGCGCTGCGGACGGGGCACAGACTCGCAGACCCGTAGCGTCGGGAAAGAACTTTAGGGCAGCCCAGGGGTGGAAAACCAGACCGGCGGGGTC
>NW_027875222.1:0-249 GCF_054177405.1 Leptonychotes weddellii | reverse complement strand
TCCCCGCCGAGTCAGGAGCCAGACGTGGGGCTCGATCCCGGAACCCCTATGAAGAAACACAAAACCGAAAGCATTTTCTATGCTGATACTATGCTAGGAACTAGATGCATCAGCTAATCCTACCTCAGTTCTATAAGAAATGGATGTTAAACTCATTTTAAAACTGAGGGAATTGATACTCAATAAGATTATATAATTTATTCACAATTATCCAACCAGAGCTGACTCAGAATCTTTATATTTTCAATT
>NW_027875221.1:0-249 GCF_054177405.1 Leptonychotes weddellii | reverse complement strand
CGCCCCCCCAGGCCCTCAGAGAGCGGAGGCGAGCGGGTGCTGGCCTCCCGCACCAAGACTGGGAAAGAGAAACAACCTGTCCCCAACTCGCTCATTTTGCAAATGAGGGAACTGAGGCACAGAGGGCTTTGGTGACTTGAATGAAACCAGCAGGCCAGGGATGCGTCTCCTGAATGAGTTAGCTCTGCTCAATGTGAGCACAGAGTAAGAAGTCCGTTTGCTAAGCGGGGGGGCTGTCTGAGGGCAGGT
>NW_027875220.1:0-249 GCF_054177405.1 Leptonychotes weddellii | reverse complement strand
AAAAAGCATGGAAGTTATTAGAGAAAACCTTCCTGAGAAGTAAAAGAAATAAAATATAACCAAATAGAAATCAAAAAGGCTATTAATGAGGTGCAATCAAATATGGGGGCACTAACTGCTAGGATAAATGAGGCAGAAGAGAGAATCAGTGATATAGAAGACCAAATGATGGAAAATAAAGAAGCTGAGAAAAAGAGAGGTAAACAACTACTGGATCACGAGGGCAGAATTCGAGAGATAAGCGATACC
>NW_027875219.1:0-249 GCF_054177405.1 Leptonychotes weddellii | reverse complement strand
GTGTGTGTGGTCAGTCGTGGCTCATTAGTGTGGTTTCTGCCTGATCTTCATTTCTCATTAAATAGTGGGGTTTATCCTTCCCCCGGTAGTGATAACGTTTTAATTAGTGTGTCACTGTTTTATAGATGTGGAAAAGGGCATGATACAGGTGAGTCAGGAGTGTTTTTACTCAGAGCTATGTAGGAGATACGTAACTCGTGTTTCGAACATAAAGAACTAAGGCGCTAAGCATAGATTAATGGAAGCCTG
>NW_027875218.1:0-249 GCF_054177405.1 Leptonychotes weddellii | reverse complement strand
TGTTCCAAAGGTGTATTTAATTCTGAAAATAGAAATGATAGTCTAAATCTCACTCCTAGGCCAACTTTTCCAAGCATCAACATGATCTTCCTGTAAAAATGAATCCATGCATGAAGTATCCTCCTGCCTTTGCTCCAACCATTCTCCCTACTTCACAACTCAACCACAGGTACCCTGCACCCCACATTGACACTTTCCAGGACGTACCCTGATATCCTTTGTCTCCCTCCTTTCACATACGCTGCCCTC
>NW_027875217.1:0-249 GCF_054177405.1 Leptonychotes weddellii | reverse complement strand
TCCTCTTGCTCGATCACCCTATCCCACTGCACAAAAGAAAGACCAACTGACATGGCAGAAATGGAAAACTAATACATGGTCCAAAACATCTACGACTCTTAATGTTTCTGTCTGCCTTTTACATTTTTTTCCCTACCTTCCCTTGGTATAAGGCTAGAGTCTATGCTGCTTATTCACCACTTCAAATGTGCTATGGGCGTGTAAAGCAAATATACATTCGTTCATTCATTCCACACCAACGAGCAGCTA
>NW_027875216.1:0-249 GCF_054177405.1 Leptonychotes weddellii | reverse complement strand
GAAGGACTGAATCCGCAGCCTGGGGTCCGGGCTCTGCTGCCCCCGAACGGGCAGCCCCACGGGGTGAGGGCTAGGAAGCAGGTCAGCTTGTGGTTCCAATCCGAGGCTGGGCTCTGAGGCCGGAGGCCGGCTCTGCCTTCCAGAAACCTCCGAGCCTCTCTCTTTACAAAGGAGCTCAATTAGTCCTTGCTGACATTCCGACCCCGCCCTCTGCTGCTCACACCTGCAGTTAAGGCCACAGGGCAGAGC
>NW_027875215.1:0-249 GCF_054177405.1 Leptonychotes weddellii | reverse complement strand
GACCCCAGATATACTAGAACAAGCCCCTGAGGGCAATGCAGGATGAGCTAATGAGGGGGAATGCAGCTATCAGAACACTGGAAATGACAGGTCTAATGAACATGGACAGTGCTTTCAGCCAGGTTCCATGGGAGAAGAGGATCAAGTAGGGATTGCACTGCATGTTGTTTGTTCAGGGAATGCTCTCAGGATAAAGGGGATGAGGGAAGCAAAACAGAGCAGAGAATGATGCTAAGCAGGGATGTGGTG
>NW_027875214.1:0-249 GCF_054177405.1 Leptonychotes weddellii | reverse complement strand
TTTTTTATGGTACATTAAGGATTAATTGACCAGAAATCCAGGATATTATACTGGATACAGCTGATGGCAGGTATTGTTTTATTTTCAGAAAATCTCAATTCTGTCAAGATAAAAAATAATGAATTTTAAAACTAATATATGCTTTAAATAAGAATAATATGTAATTAATCTAGAGAGGAAAAGAAGACAATTTACACCTGTAAATAGTCTTTTTCTTTTTCATTATTCTGTAATCTTCAAATCAAAACT
>NW_027875213.1:0-1743 GCF_054177405.1 Leptonychotes weddellii | reverse complement strand
AATAACAAATTTACAAGTAAAAAAAAATTAAGAAGTCCACTTGTTAAGATAAACCTGCTTTAATAAGCCACACATACAACTTGCTTATTTTAGGGAATAAAGTAAGAAATCCTATGAGTAGGGAAGTGAGTGGCCGCCCCTCTGCACTAGGCAGGGCCCACACGCACCTTGGGTTTATGTCATCTCCTTTTAAATTTCTGACCTGCTGGCTGACAGAGAGGGATAGGCAGTCCGTGTCTTAAATATCCGGGAGGCTTATTTTTAGATGAAAATACAAACAGGAGTTCTAAAAAGTTGAGGATAACTAGGGAGGTTTACCTCCACTTTGGGCATCACAAGTTTAGAGGAATTAAAGAAACTGGTTCTGACCGGGGTAGTGGTGACCAATTAAGCCGAACGCGGCCGTGAGCTCTACAGGGCCAGCAGAACTCGGCCAAGAGGAGGTCATTGGTCGGCGGGGCATCTACACGGGCCTGAAGAGCTGGTGCAGAGTATAGTCCCTGGTGACCTGTGAGGCAAACAGGTTATCGTGGACAGTGGTTGAGGTCAGGTGTACCCGGGTCCAGGTTTGGTTTGGGGCCCCGCATACAACACATCCCCCTTCCTCCCCACCTGAGCTGCAAACAGGAGTGGCCGTGACACAGAGAGTTAATTTGCACTTCCTGCCTGAGCCAGCCCCGGCAAGCCAGCTCATTCCGGATCTCTGCTCCCTCTGATCTGACCACGAGTCAGAGGAAAAGCAGCGAGAAAGGTGTGCAGCAGAAAGTGCTTCTGCTGCACTTCCAGTTTGGGCTCTGGCACATAAGGAGCTGGGGAGTTGTGCCTTGCATCCGTACAATAATGGAAAAGCTGACCCAACAGAGAACCAGCCACTCTGTTTCGATCCCTCAGAGGATTGGGGTCCAGGCAAGCTGTTGCCCCCAAAATTGGAGAGGCAGGCAGGCAGATGCAGGGAATCACAGCTTCCCAGGAACACAAGGGCTGCGAGGGTCCCTTTGGGGCAGGAGAGTGTCAAACAGCAGCTGCTGACTTGCTGGAGGCTCAGTGTGGTTGAGTCTGAGAGCTAAAGACTCCAGGGGGTGGTCCCCACACTTTTGTGATTTTTACCTCCAGAAGCCCTACCAGGTTTTCCCAATGAACACTGGAGAGAAAATCCCCTCATGCTTCTAGCCGGGGGAAAGGAAAGTAGTCAGCTTGAAAAATGGTTAGAACATTCTGTTTCCGTTCGGGCCCACCCCACAGCGAAACAACTACACTGCGGCCTAACCACCTGGGGTTTAACTCGAGCCTAACTGATCTGATGGAAGGGAATTTACCCAAGCCCAGCCCAAGAATCCACAATTGAGCTGAGCTGGCCCCTAGCCCACCCGTCCCATGGCTGGGTTGACGGTCTTGGCCCACATATACCTGGACAAGAAGGCAGAGAAGACGTGGCTGGCATTCTGGGTAAAGGTTCTGGATTTGCTGCTCTCCAGGTGCATGGAAGGAAGACAGATGGAAAATGAGGAGACAGCACCACTGAATACCTTTTAGTGCACAGAAAGCTCTCTCACTAGCTGTGTGTGTGTCATAACACTAATAACAGTTTCTGACGAATAACAACTAGCCATTTCTTTCCACTTGATGGCAAAGGGGCCAAAAGTCCCAAATCCCTCTACACCCGAGACAAGACTGAGCTTGGGCAAGGGAACAGGTGCAGGGATGCAGAGCATTGCTGGTGTTTGGAGGCTCCAAGGATCACTC
>NW_027875212.1:0-249 GCF_054177405.1 Leptonychotes weddellii | reverse complement strand
TACATATATATGTGAGTGTGTGTATGTGTGTACATACATATATATGTGTGTATGTGTGTACATACATATATCTGTGAGTGTGTGTGTACATATATATGTGTGTGTATGTGTGTACATACATATATATGTGTGTGTATGTGTGTACATACATATATATGTGAGTGTGTATGTGTGTACATATATGTGTGTACATACATATGAGTGTGTATGTGTGTACATACATATGTGTACATATATGTGTGTATGTGT
>NW_027875211.1:0-249 GCF_054177405.1 Leptonychotes weddellii | reverse complement strand
CCACCACCCAGCGTTACCTGTCACTGGCCCCAAAGCTGCTTCAAGCCACGGTGTTTGGTCTCCGTCACCCCGCCTCTTGGTTCCCATGCTCATTGCTGTGCTGTCCCAGCCTCTGCCTGGTGCCTCGGGTAGCGGACGAGCCAGAGCACCCACATCGTTGGCGTATTTGACTCCTTGTCTCTCAGACCTCCCTGCATACCAGGGGCTGTTTCTTAGAAGTCACATATGATTTCGGATGCCTCCAAAGTG
>NW_027875210.1:0-249 GCF_054177405.1 Leptonychotes weddellii | reverse complement strand
ATTCTAGTGGGAATAGCGTGTGGTATGTGCAGAGAATTAATATTCTTGGGACAAGAGAAGTCTGGGAAAGTTTGAATACTGGATTTTGCAATTGTATAAGGCTGTGAGGATTTTGGGGTGCCTGGGTGGCTTAGTTGGTTAAGTGTCTGACTCTTGATTTTGTCTCAGGTCATGATCTTGGGGTTGTGAGATTGAGCTCTGTGATGGGCTCCACACTGGGTATAGAGCCTGCTTAAGATTCTCTCTCTC
>NW_027875209.1:0-249 GCF_054177405.1 Leptonychotes weddellii | reverse complement strand
CCACCACCCAGCGTTACCTGTCACTGGCCCCAAAGCTGCTTCAAGCCACGGTGTTTGGTCTCCGTCACCCCGCCTCTTGGTTCCCATGCTCATTGCTGTGCTGTCCCAGCCTCTGCCTGGTGCCTCGGGTAGCGGACGAGCCAGAGCACCCACATCGTTGGCGTATTTGACTCCTTGTCTCTCAGACCTCCCTGCATACGAGGGGCTGTTTCTTAGAAGTCACATATGATTTCGGATGCCTCCAAAGTG
>NW_027875208.1:0-249 GCF_054177405.1 Leptonychotes weddellii | reverse complement strand
ATTGTTGTTGAGAACGCAAAGTAGCACAGCCCCGTGGAAGGGAACTTGGGAATATTCACTACTTCCTGATCTAGCAACACCACCCACAGCCACTTACCCTGAAAATACATCTCCAACAACATGAGAAACCATAACCATGAGATCATTAATTGAGGAATTATTTGGGATATCAAAATACTGGAAACAATCTAAATGCTCATCCATAGTAGAACGGATGATAAGCTATGATACATATTAACAATGGAGGAG
>NW_027875207.1:0-249 GCF_054177405.1 Leptonychotes weddellii | reverse complement strand
TCGTTGCAAATGGCAAGATTTCATTTTTTGATGGCTGCATAATATTCCATTGTGTGTGTGTGTGTGTGTGTGTATGCACACACACCACATCTTCTTTATCCATTTATCTGGTGATGGACCTCTAGGCTCTTTCCACAGTTTGGTTATTATGGACATTGCTGCTATAAACATTGGGGTGCAATACCCCTTCAGATCACTATATTTTTATTTTTGGGGTAAATACCCAGTAGTGCAATTGCTGGGTTGTAG
>NW_027875206.1:0-249 GCF_054177405.1 Leptonychotes weddellii | reverse complement strand
TTGGGATTTCATCTTCACCAAACAGAAACTGAGGCAGATTTAGTTGCATCCTCAGGAATCAGACACCCACGACTTACAAGGCCGGGAGCTCCTTCCAGGCTGTGGAGTTTCCAAAGGCTTCAGCTAGACCTGAGGCCCCAGTAGAATAGTCGTTGACCTTGCTGAAGGGCAACCTGTGCTGTCAAGGGACATGGGTTCTCCCGCATCATCTGCCTGGTGCCACTCTCCTGGGAGCTCTCCTTGGTTGCT
>NW_027875205.1:0-249 GCF_054177405.1 Leptonychotes weddellii | reverse complement strand
CCCTGAGGAAGGTGGTTTAGCCTCAGTTTTGACTAGTAGGGCTTTCCCAACTCTAGCAGGTTAGCTCTTGAAGCTCTGTGCTTCATTGTGGGAGTTTAGCAACAGCTGCACAGAGTCTGTTGCAGGGAAGTGTTAAGTCCTTTTCTGGGGATTGTCTCATTACTCTCCTGACATCTCCAAGGAAAGTTCTACTTCTTTCAGATGAGAACAGAGGTGTGTATGGTCACTTGCCCTCCTTGGTAAGTGTGG
>NW_027875204.1:0-249 GCF_054177405.1 Leptonychotes weddellii | reverse complement strand
ATGGCCATACAAAGTAGGTATTATTTACCTCTATTTTACTTAAGAGGGAGCTGAGACTTAGAGGATCAAGCAACTTTTTGAATGTCACCTTGCTGATAAGAGGCAGTATGGAGATTCAGATTCTGAGGTCTGGGGCTAGAAACTCTATTCTTTAGTAGTAAGTGATACTGACCTACAATGGTAGCCAGGAGTAACTAGTGCCTTTGTCTAAACAGCCCAAAGTGGTCAAATAATGACAATCCCTTCTCC
>NW_027875203.1:0-249 GCF_054177405.1 Leptonychotes weddellii | reverse complement strand
ACACAGGCTATAGGAAAAATATATGTGAAAAATATAATTATTGGAAGCTTATTGCGAAATAGGAAAGAACTGATACAAATATATAGTTGTGTCTGGATTCCAGTCTGTAAGTTGCCAGAGGAGGTGAGTAGTTTATTAACAAATACAAAGGAAGAACAAACATCACATAGAAAAATATACAGCCTTGAAAGCAATAAAGAAAAACGTATCTAAACAACTTTAAGATACCATTCTGGAACTATTAAACTA
>NW_027875202.1:0-1743 GCF_054177405.1 Leptonychotes weddellii | reverse complement strand
AATAACAAATTTACAAGTAAAAAAAAATTAAGAAGTCCACTTGTTAAGATAAACCTGCTTTAATAAGCCACACATACAACTTGCTTATTTTAGGGAATAAAGTAAGAAATCCTATGAGTAGGGAAGTGAGTGGCCGCCCCTCTGCACTAGGCAGGGCCCACACGCACCCTGGGTTTATGTCATCTCCTTTTAAATTTCTGACCTGCTGGCTGACAGAGAGGGATAGGCAGTCCGTGTCTTAAATATCCGGGAGGCTTATTTTTAGATGAAAATACAAACAGGAGTTCTAAAAAGTTGAGGATAACTAGGGAGGTTTACCTCCACTTTGGGCATCACAAGTTTAGAGGAATTAAAGAAACTGGTTCTGACCGGGGTAGTGGTGACCAATTAAGCCGAACGCGGCCGTGAGCTCTACAGGGCCAGCAGAACTCGGCCAAGTGGAGGTCATTGGTCGGCGGGGCATCTACACGGGCCTGAAGAGCTGGTGCAGAGTATAGTCCCTGGTGACCTGTGAGGCAAACAGGTTATCGTGGACAGTGGTTGAGGTCAGGTGTACCCGGGTCCAGGTTTGGTTTGGGGCCCCGCATACAACACATCCCCCTTCCTCCCCACCTGAGCTGCAAACAGGAGTGGCCGTGACACAGAGAGTTAATTTGCACTTCCTGCCTGAGCCAGCCCCGGCAAGCCAGCTCATTCCAGATCTCTGCTCCCTCTGATCTGACCACGAGTCAGAGGAAAAGCAGCGAGAAAGGTGTGCAGCAGAAAGTGCTTCTGCCGCACTTCCAGTTTGGGCTCTGACACATAAGGAGCTGGGGAGTTGTGCCTTGCATCCGTACAATAATGGAAAAGCTGACCCAACAGAGAACCAGCCACTCTGTTTCGATCCCTCAGAGGATTGGGGTCCAGGCAAGCTGTTGCCCCCAAAATTGGAGAGGCAGGCAGGCAGATGCAGGGAATCACAGCTTCCCAGGAACACAAGGGCTGCGAGGGTCCCTTTGGGGCAGGAGAGTGTCAAACAGCAGCTGCTGACTTGCTGGAGGCTCAGTGTGGATGAGTCTGAGAGCTAAAGACTCCAGGGGGTGGTCCCCACACTTTTGTGATTTTTACCTCCAGAAGCCCTACCAGGTTTTCCCAATGAACACTGGAGAGAAAATCCCCTCATGCTTCTAGCCGGGGGAAAGGAAAGTAGTCAGCTTGAAAAATGGTTAGAACATTCTGTTTCCGTTCGGGCCCACCCCACAGCGAAACAACTACACTGCGGCCTAACCACCTGGGGTTTAACTCGAGCCTAACTGATCTGATGGAAGGGAATTTACCCAAGCCCAGCCCAAGAATCCACAATTGAGCTGAGCTGGCCCCTAGCCCACCCGTCCCATGGCTGGGTTGACGGTCTTGGCCCACATATACCTGGACAAGAAGGCAGAGAAGACGTGGCTGGCATTCTGGGTAAAGGTTCTGGATTTGCTGCTCTCCAGGTGCATGGAAGGAAGACAGATGGAAAATGAGGAGACAGCACCACTGAATACCTTTTAGTGCACAGAAACCTCTCTCACTAGCTGTGTGTGTGTCATAACACTAATAACAGTTTCTGACGAATAACAACTAGCCATTTCTTTCCACTTGATGGCAAAGGGGCCAAAAGTCCCAAATCCCTCTACACCCGAGACAAGACTGAGCTTGGGCAAGGGAACAGGTGCAGGGATGCAGAGCATTGCTGGTGTTTGGAGGCTCCAAGGATCACTC
>NW_027875201.1:0-13130 GCF_054177405.1 Leptonychotes weddellii | reverse complement strand
AATCCATTGCTCTGTTAATCTTTATATGAAGATTGTTCTGTGATAGGTTGAAGTTTTTTCCCTAGCTTTTTTTTTTTTTTTTTGTCTTTCAACTGTGTTCATATATATAACATGGAGAAAATTATGTGTGCCTGTGTTTTGGGTTCTCAGGGCTTTTTTTTTTTTTTTTTTAATGTTTTTGACTTGTGTAATTTTATATCTAGTCCTCCAATTATTATATAGTTAATATCTGGTTTTCTTTAGTAATTTGAATTTTCTTCGTTGTCTTTTTTTTTTTTTTAAGGTTTTATTTATTTATTTGACAGAGGGACACAGCGAGAGGGGGAACACAAGCAGGGGGAGTGGGAGAGGGAGAAGCAGGCCTCCAGGGAGCCTGATGTGGGGCTTGATCCCAGTACCTTGGGATCGTGACCTGAGCTGAAGGCAGACGCTTAACGACTAAGCCACCCAGGCGCCCCTTCGTTGGTTGTTTCTTGTTTTTGTTTTGTTTTACATTTTATCCTGTAATATACTCGTTTTACTTCATTATATGATGAGAGCCAGAGCCTTAATTTTAGGTTCACCTAAATATTTAGCCACTTGTCCCAAAATCACTTAGTGAATTACTATTTTATTGTTCCATTATAGACTAAATTCGTCTGTATACTTGCATATGTCTCAAGGCTCCCAGTGCTGTTTCATTGATCTATTCTTGTACTAGTATCCACTGTTTTAATTAATGAAGTTTTACTACCTTATTACTGGTGAGGCAAACCCCTCATTCTTTTCCAAACTTTATTGGCTTTTACACATTTTTACTTAAAGGTGTATTTTAACATTTTTTCCAAGACTCTTAAGTAATCTGGTTTTATAACTGCAATTTTTAAATCTTGTTCTTAAATTGGAATTATTAAATGTACAGCTCAATTTGGAAGAGTTTGACTTCTTTCAACATAGGACTATGATATTCCCCTTCCCTCAATTATATATACATAATGGTAAAGTCATAGTTCTTTTTTTTTTTTTTTAAGATTTTATTTATTTATTTGACAGAGAGAGAGATAGCGAGAGCAGGAACACAAGCAGGGGGAGTGGGAGAGGGAGAAGCAGGCTTCCCACGGAGCAGGGAGCCCGATGTGGGGCTCCCAGGACCCTGGGATCATGACCTGAGCCGAAGGCAGACGCTTAACGACTGAGCCACCCAGGCGCCCTAAGTCATACTTCTTTAATTAGAATGAACACTAGTGATGTAGCCTAATATTCCAAGTAACTTGTGCTGTTAGACTTGAGACAACTCCACAGTTGTTTTAAGTTATTTATTTTATGTTTAGAGTTTTCTTTAAATACTTTGTGTTTGAGAATAGTGCAAACACTTAGCTTAGTTAAAATACTATAGAGAGGCTTTGTATTTATTTTCTAATGCCCCATATAATTACCTTTGTGACTGATAGTAACAGGATCCTGAAAATAGAATGAAGAAAATGCAATTAGTTTATAACAGATTATAATGAACAGCTAGTTAAAGGAATCTTGTGAATACCTTTCCAAAATGGGTAATTCAACATAGAGCAAATAGTCAGCAGCTTAATTTATGTATAAATTAAATCTTAACCCTTTTTTTTGGATAAGTTCCTTTCTTCTGGTCCCACCTTCAAAATTACTTATGTGTTTGATCTCATTACTTTCTTACTGAAATAAAGATACTTCCCAGTTTAATGAGTTATTTTAGGCATAGAACTACAGTTTGTGCTCCCTCCCCCCCCCACTGTTATTTAGTGAAATTGCAAACTTGTTAACATTTTGACAAGGAAAGCTAAAGAACACTGGCAACAATATTTTGGTTAAAATAGTGTGCTAATGTTCTGTATTTTATTGAAGAATATATTTTCTGAACAATATATTTTCTGAACACATGGTCTGTGTCTCTCAAATCTTTTTTGAAATAAGGTAAAGTGTACATAAAATAAGCAGATACTGAAACTTTCCTACTTTGTGCTTGCAACTGGTGGAAATGGAGCCTATTTCAAAAGCTTATATTGCTCCATTATCTGGTTGTCACATTAAAGAGATTAATCATGGACACCTAATTGTTAAAAGCATTTAAGTCATGCAGATATTATAGTAAATGGCTAAGAAAAGTTATAAAACTTTTAAAAACCAATTGGTTATTTTTTTAAATTAAATACAGTGTGTAATGGTATCTAGTTAATTTAGATTCAGTGTTCTATTGAATTGTGTCCTCTTAGAAAGAGACAGAGCTAATAAGTATTGGCCTGTATTAAAAAATGGAGCTCAGGGGCACCTGGCTGGCTCAGTTGGTAGAGCATGCAACTCTTGACGTCAGGGTTGCGAATTTGAGCCCCACCTTGGGTGCAGAGATTACTATAAATAAATAAATAAACTTTAAAAAATGGAGCTCAATGTGATTAATACAGTGAACAGTTCTTGCTCAGATTATTCAGACTTCACAAATGTCTCACAATTCCTATAAGCCTGCAATTAAAAAAAAAAAAATGAGGGGGCGCCTGGGTGGCTCAGTCAGTTAAGTGTCTGCCTTCGGCTCAGGTCATGATCCCAATCCTGGGATTGAGCCCGCGTGAGGCTCCCTGCTCAGCGGAGAGCCTGCTTCTCCCTCTCCCTCTGGCTGCCAGTTTGCCTACTTGTGCCCTCTCTCTCTGTCAAATAAATAAAATCTTTAAAAACTAATTTAAAAAATTTTTTAAATTGAGATAATTTATAAACTTGAAAGCCATTTTTAAAATTTTTTAAAAATTTTATTTATTTATTTGAGAGAGAACGCACACAAGGGCATGTGACCATAGGTGGTGGGGGGGCAGAGGGAGAGGGAGAAGCAGACTCCCCGCTGAGCAGAGAGCCCGATGTGGGGCTCCATTCCACTACCCTGAGATCATGACCTGAGATCATGAGCCGAAATCAAGAGTGGGATGCCCAACCCACTGAGGCACCTTCCTTTCCAGTTTTCGTATTGAACTGATGCTTAGTTATTTTGTAATATGTTCTAGATGGCAGACTTTTGTGGGATTACTGCCTGTAATGTTCAAGATAATATTCAAATTAGAGCCTAAAATTCAGGGCTCTTATTCCCAAGATTTTTTTTTTTTAATTTCCTAAAAAAACTAGTGAGTCTAGCCTCACTGGGCAGAGTTAACGGTTAAGTGATCTTTTAGTTTTTCCTTTTTGAAAGCTAGTGTGGTTTGATAGTTTGGGAGCTGTGGTGAAATCCCACAAAGTCTGGAACCAGTCACTTTCTTCTCTTTTTAGCCCTTAGGAGCCATATTGCTGGATTATAAGAGTATCTGAGCGAGGCATCTTGCCTTTTTCCCTCCATCTCCCTTTTTTTTCCCTTCTCCCTCTCCTTGGATTATTATATTTTGTCCTCTGTTTGTAAAGTTCTAATGTTCAGTGCTAGGCTTTATCTTTTAAGTGACTGGAGGTGCCAGGCTAGTGTGAAAATAACTTCTTGTATCTGTAAATATTAACTGCCCTCTAGTAAAGCAGAGGTCTTTCCCTGGAGTTTCCTTTCAAGTTCCTTCTACCTTTTCAAACCTTTTTAGCACAGCAACTTTTATACCTGTTGCATAGCTTTTGAGTGGAATTTAAATACTCATTGTATCAGGATGTCTGTGAACATCCTGTCAGAAACTAATTGTTTTTAATGTAAATTTTAGCATTTCAAATAATATTTTTAGATAGTATGATCTTTGCCTTAAATTCCTTAATACATTGGTGTTCTGAGCCTTAGTGGAATTGTAAATCGAGAGCTTCTTTTCTGGGTTCAGTTCTGAGGATGCTCTTGAACTTTGGTCATGTGTTGATCAGTTAGGGTCATTGCTGCCAGGACCACTTTTGGGAGAATGAATGAGGCAGTTGAGCCTCTTTAACCTGAGCCTGGGAAGACACCGAATTGGGTGACAGTGTGATAGCTCTAAAAAGCAACATGACAGTTATAATTCAGTGTTAATATTCAGTGATGGTTCTGTTAATGCATTATCCGACCATTTTCCTACATCATGAGTGCAGTACCCTTTATCTCTACTCTAGATTATTGAAGCTGTCTCTATTCACTGGTATCTCTACCAACAGCCTTGCTCCCTTTCTGCTTTATTTTTCTTACTGTAGCCTTATCCTCCTGGAGTACTAATCTTAGATCATGTGCTTAAAATATTACCATGGTTCCCTCATTGACTTAGGTTAACATTCAGGCTCCTTAACAAGACACACATAGTTCTTTAGGAGCTGAGCCCTTGTACCTAATTCTTCAGCAATATTGAATTACTGACGTTCCCCTGAATATGCTGTGTATTAGAATTCTCTTTCCTTCCTTTTTTTTCCCTCCCTTCCTTTTTGTTTTACTTCTACTCATTCAAGTCTATTTAGACTTTAGCTTTTTACTGCATTATTAGGCACCTCTTCCTCTTTTTTTTTTTTTTAAGATTATATTTATTTATTTGTCAGAGAGAGAGGGAGAGAGAGCACAAGCAGGGGGAGCGGCAGGCAGGGGGAGAGGATGTGGGACTCCATCCCAGGACTCTGGGATCATGACTGGAGCGGAAGGCAGACGCTTAACCGACTGAGCCACTCAGGCATCCCAGGCACCTCTTCTTATATCCTTCTTTAGTGCCTTGAATTTACCCATCCAGATTGTAAATGTGTTCAGTTGTCTCTTTTCCCAGTTAGATTGTAAGATCTTGAGGGTAGATAGTGTCTTATTTACTGTTCAATGTCCAGTGTGTACTAGGCACTCAATTATTGCTGGTTGAATGAACGAACTTTGAATTTTTTCCGGTGGTAATGGTGGATTTTTCAGTGTCTTTAGTTCAGTGTCATTTGGCCCTTGTGATCTGAGGTAGATGGTCAGATTTGGGGATGCTTTCAGTGGTGATGGACTTTAATGAAATTTATTGGACCAAATGGAATCTTTATTTCACTATTTCTAATTAATAGTACATTAAAATAGAAACAGGGTTTTATTAATAACATGCTTACCTACAAGTCTGAATCCCCTCCCCAAGGTTTTCCTATGGGAATGCCTATCTTACCATAAATAATCTTTATACTAAGATCTGACTTTCAGGGGATGCAGAGCCCAGTACTCTCCTGAGTTGGTTGATGTGCAAATCATCAGTGCCCCCCACTTTTCCTCCATCCAAGAATTTTATTTTATACACAGAAGAATTTAAACATCACATTCTGCTTTAGCCAGTTTTGTAGAAGAGCACTGAGATAGTCCCATTAGTTTGATTTTGATGTGAAAAGAGTTTGAACATGTGGTATGTTTGAGGGTCTCCTGTGTTTTTGAGCACTATGTGCTGGAACCATAGCTTCTGCTAGGCGCCTGGCTTACTTAGTTGCTATTAGCAAAACACCATGCTCTATCCATTTCCAACTAGGGCAGCTCTGTTGTCACCAAAGGATTAGTGAATTGGGGTTTTTTGGGGGGAGGGTGTGGTAAAATTAATAAAGATCTCTTGTTTTCAATGGTAATGGAATCTTTTGTATTCTGTAGTATATAAGTGTACTGTCCAGTGGAAATAGTTTGTGTTTTCCCATAAAGCTAACTCAGTATTGGTTATTATGTGTTTTGTGGGGAATCTCGTGTCTGCAGAGTTCAAGTTGTACCAGAGGTGTGCTTTGTGTTGCTGAAGAAGCTCATTTTGATGCAGTACCGTTGTTGAAAAGATAGATGCAATATGGAAGTAACATGAGTCATGACACATACTGATTATAAACACATGGTAACAGCCTTCCAGGGCACAGTCAACAAGTAACAACAACAGAAGCCTTTAATCATGGGAAATTGCAGGCATGGACTCTGTGAAGTAGGGGACCTGCTGATACAGCAGTCAGCCTCATTTTACATGACATATTAACAAGCTTGGTGGCATGGAGCAGAGGAGATAAATTCCGAGAATCAGATAAATTGGTTCAACTGAGCCACCCAGCAGAACTATAAAAAAGCACGATCTGGGGCTGTTAAGCAAGGTGAACTTTGCTCTCAAGGAATCCACATTCTCCCTTCAAGCCTTGTGTGAGGACCTTGTGCCGCCGTTCTGGGAGGTGTAGCTTTGCATTAGGACTGCTGCAGAGGCTGCTGCCAGCCGACTGAAGGGGCACAGCCCGCCCTCTCTCCAGGGAGCTTCCCTTCGCACCAGGCTTCCTTCCCTCCTGCTCAGAACGAAATTAGAATATGAACCAGTAAAATAAATCATTTAAAGTGGTGCACACTAGCAAATCAAAAACTTGAGAGGGGGGTAGCTAAAGAGTAGACGGATGAAACAGTAAGCCAAAATGATGAAAAAGAGTAACAATTTTAGAGACTGAGCTGTTAGGAAATAAAAATCACCTAAGAAGAAAGAAGGCCATTCCATCAGCTCAGAAGTTGAAAACCCTTGTGCCGAGAGGCGATTAGGCTTCACGAAGATAAAGCTGCTATAAAGTCCAGCAGAACCCCTGAATATTTCTTACCAGTTGCTTGGAACTCTTTGAAGTGTTCCCTGAATAGATGTCCTTCTAGCTCACAATGGAAAGCAGGACCCTGAAGGCCTCTCTCTTTTGCCTGTGATTCATCCTCACAACCTTTTAGACTTCACTTACTCTGAGGGAGCCCCATGGATGGTGTACCTGCCTGCACTCCGGCTCCCAGTCCTACTGCTGCTGGCGGGTGCAGCCCTGCAGGTGCCTGCTGAGAGCACCTCCAACCCCCTGCGCTTGAGGGCGACGGGACCTTAATTACAAGTTTTGTGACAGAGTGACTAGCTTCTGATAGAGAATTTAATTTAGAAATCATTCCTCAGGAGTGACACATTGAAATTTTCCTGTGCTTTCTGTCTCCCCAACATTGCTCACTCACATTCCAGGATCATTTTATCCTTTAAAAATGAAACAAATCAAAACCATTGACTGGACATAGAGGACGTGCATTCCTTTTATATCCAGTGTGTTCCTGAAAATGTAATAAAATCAAATTTCTGAAAATCAAATGGATGTAGGTGTTAGGGGAGATTCTATTTCATAAAGAACTAAGATTATTATTAGAATCCCCAGTTATGGTTCTGCTGGGCCTGCAGCCTGGGACATGGCTATCACTGGATTGAGGGCTCGCCCGGTGTTAGGGGTTGTGCAGAGGGGCCTCCCCCTGGCCTGGACTAGGGTGAGAAGGCTGCCTTGTAGCGTTTGCTCTGGGGACTGCCATGGGCATGGTGATTTAATGGTCAACAAAACAGTCTCTTCTGGAACCCCTCAAAACGTCTCCATCCTGGAAGGCAGTGTGCTTGGATTACATAGTAACTGGGAGTTACTTTGCTCATCGTGTCTGGCCTTCTCCCCTCAGCTCTGAGCGTGGCGAACTCTCCCTCTAGCAGAGCCAAGGGAAGGGTTCTTGTGGCAGTGGAATCCCACATTTTGAGTGAGGCTCTGAGGGTAGAGGAATTCAGAGAAGCCAGGACTGTGCAGTGCCTCTGCCCAGTTGAGAACCTCTCTAGTGGTTTAAAAGGAGAGCTCAGGCCACTTTCAGTGGATCATTGGTGATATTTAATGTTCCTCTCTGTTGTACTTAATTGCCTCTATGCTTTTGGATGATCTCTGTAGGATTTTGAATTGGTTCCTAAATAGTGAGCATAATTTTAACTTTGAATATAACTTTAGCCTATATACTGCACATAATTTAAACTTTACATTAGATGTGTTTTATGCCATGTTTTGACTTGCTCTGTTTTAACCATGATTTGGGACTTTTGATGATTCCTCTTTCCCCCTTTAATCTTTCTTAATACACAAGGGTGATTTTATGTTTTAAAAAACCCTGAGTGCTTGGGTGGCTCAGTCGGTTAAGTGTCCAAGTCTTGATTTCAGCTCAGGTCATGATCTCAGGGTCGTGAGATCAGCCCCATGTTGGGCTCCGTGCTGAGCGTGGAGCCTGCTTAAGATTCTCTTACTCCCTCTCCATCTGCCCCTGCCCCCCAGTGCTCATGCTCTCTCGCTCTTTCACTCAAAGTAAGACGAAACACCCACATAGGGGCACCTAGCTGGCTAAGTCTGTGGAGCCTGCAACTCTTGATCTTGGGGTTGTGAGTTTGAGCCCCACATTGGGTATAGAGATTAATTAAAAACAAAATCTCATAAAAAATAAAAATTAGGGGCGCCTGGGTGGCTCAGTCGGTTAAGCGTCTGCCTTCGGCTCAGGTCATGATCCCAGGGTCCTGGGATCGAGCCCCGCATCGGGCTCCCTGCTCCGCGGGAAGCCTGCTTCTCCCTCTCCCACTCCCCTACTTGTGTTCCCTCTCTCGCTGTGTCTCTCTCTGTCAAATAAATGAATAAAATCTTTAAAAACATTAAAAAATAAAAAATAAAAATTAATTTAAAAATCCAACATAATGGCTTAATATTTAAATATCTATGAAAGAATCTTTAAATATATGAATTTCCAGTTCTTCCATTCTGGTGTATAAGCCTCATCAATGTTCGACATTTCTAAATCTCTTGGTAACTCAGAGAAGTGGAAAATGTCCTTAAAATTAAAAACAGTAATAGCTATCATTGAATGTTTACCTTGTGGCTTAATCTCATCTATTTCTCACTGCTTTATGAGGTAGGTATTAATTGTCCACACTTTTTTAAAAAATGAGATAAAGAAGTAATTTATCCGAGGATACTCAGTTTGCTCTGAGGCTGGTATAAAAATCCCAGCGATCTGGGGTGCCTGGGTGGCTCAGTTGGTTAAGCGACTGCCTTCGGCTCAGGTCCTGATCCTGGAGTCCCGGGATCGAGTCCCGCATCGGGCTCCCTGCTCGGCAGGGAGTCTGCTTCCCCCTCTGACCCTCCTCCCTCTCATGCTCTCTGTCTCTCATTCTCTCTGTCTCAAATAAATAAATAAAATCTTTTTAAAAAAATAAATAAATAAAAGGTTTATTTAAAAAAAAAAAAAAAATCCCAGCGATCTGCTCCAGCCCAGGCTTTTAAACCAGCATGCTGCTCTATACAGCTAGTGATAACCTAAAATTAACCCCGGAAGTAATCCACAGGGACAGAGTATCTGTATGGGACTTTTCTCCAGTTGCTGTGAATCTTAAGTTTCTGGTAACTGGCCATGTTGAGAGTACTATGGAGAGACCCCCTACTTCTTTTCTGCAGCTCTTCCCCATTCTCACATGACTTGAACTGCTCCTTCACAGCCTCCTTGTTTTCAGCCATCCTATAACTGCTGATCTTCCTGAGTTTCCACCCTTCTTGCGTTCTTCTCTTCTTACAGTGATCTAGTATTCCTAGGTCCATGGTTCTCAGCTTTGCACTTTGAAGTCACCAGGGGAGGCCTTTTTAAAAAAAAAAAATACTGCTTGCCTACATCTTAGCCCTAGACATTCTGATTTAATTGGTCTGAGCATCAGGATTTTTTTAAACTCCCCAGGTGATTTTCTTGTGCAGTCAAAGTTGAGAACAACTGCCCTAGGCTATCGATCCACAGTTGTGGCCTCCACCTGTTATCTCTTGTTTTGTCGAGTTCTCCATCTAGCCAGAACTCAAGAGTTCATCACTCCATCATCTTGCCCCTCACCTTTCCTCCTGTCAGTCGGCCTTGTTATCCTGAACCCATCTTATAATTTATAGCTTCTCAACTTTCAAAATCCTGCAGAGGGCAATCACATAGCCATGTGGGTTAGTACTACTACACATTCATGGTCTCAGATCTCTGCTTAGCCTGCGGTGCTATCTGAATGCTTTGTTTCTTTATTTAGCCCCTGTCACCCGTTACTGGCAGAACCTCTTCTAACTCTTCACCCTCCTACCTTCAATCTTGTCAGATTTTCCTAACTCCTGCTTCACACCGTGGGTCCTAGCATGCCATTAATTATTTTAAATTTTCTCTCTCTTTACCTTTGACTAGCTTGTTCCCCTTACTCTCTATACTCAAGTATTAAAGAAAAAAAAATTTTTTTTCCAAAATTAAACTGAAAAACCTTTCTCCATCTGGCCAGAGTAACTTTTATTCAGGTCAGATTTCAGGAGAGAATAGTGTTTATTCCCTGTTATCACATTGTACTTCTCATTCATTTACTTCTTAGCCTGTTTTCATTTACCTCCCCCTGCCCACAGTGCTCCAAGGGCCCCAAGGCCACACAGTCAGGGGGACAGTCAGGGACATGTCTTGACCTCTCCCTCAGCTGCATTTAGTGTTGTTCTTCCTTGAACACTTTCAAAAAGAAAAACAGCTTAGCCAAAGAAAGCCTTCTTTACTAAATCCTTTCTTCCTATCTTTCTGCTCCTTGGGTTACTCACTCCTGGTCTCCTTCATCCATTACTGGCCCTCTATCAGTTACATTGATTTGTGGGTACCTGCTAATGGCATGCTCTACCTGAGACAGCTAATGTATTTAACAAACTCTGGATGGCTCTGTAATTTTTTTTTTTTTTTTTTTAAGATTTTATTTATTTGGGACTGAGAGAATGAGAGAGAGAGAACACATGAGAAGGGGGGAGGGTCAGAGGGAGAAGCAGGCTCCCTGCTGAGCAGGGAGCCCGATGCGGGACTCGATCCAGGGACTCCAGGATCATGACCTGAGCCAAAGGCAGTCGCTTAACCAACTGTGGCTCCGTAATTTTATCTCTGAACCAAACCTTACCTTCTTTTTTTTTTTTTTTTTTTTTAAGATTTTGTTTTATTTATTCATGAGAGACAAAGAGAGAGAGGCAGAGGGAGAAGCAGGCTCCCAAGGAGCAGAGAGCCCGATACGGAACTCGATCCCAGGACCCTGGGATCATGACCTGAGCCGAAGGCAGACGCTCAACCATCTGAGCCACCCAGGCGCCCCAAACCTTACCTTCTGAGCTCTGTATATGTTTATTTACTCTTATTTAGTCAGTGGTGTTTTTTTTTTTTAATTGAGATAAACATACTGTTTATCATTATTTTCCTGGAGCCTGGAGAATTTATAGTCTACTGTAGTGTGGTTCATGCTAGCCTGCATTAGAATCATTTGGGATGCTTGTAAAAATAGATTCTTAAGCTCTGCAGCTGGTCCATTAAGTTGTGATTTTTACCTCTGGGCATTATGTATATTAAATGTTGAGAAACACTGGTCTCCTGGCCTGGAAATTGTTTCAAAGCAGTAAGCTGGGGCAATTGGAGGGCTTACTTCATTTGTTTTCCATGTCGCAGGAATCACTGTCCTTTACCTTATGTCTGGTATCTTAAAAACCATTGTTTCCCATATTTTGTCTGATTTTTTAAAAATTGCTTCAGGTGGGCAAGCAGATTCAGTCCCTATTTCTTCATCTTGTCTAAAAGTTTAAGTCCAGGGGTGGGAGTGGGGTTTAGGCCAGGGTTTTTGGTACTTTAGTAAGGACAGAGACAAGGCTGCAGACTATTTGTATTAGCCCCAAATTGGAAATAACCCAAATGCCCATCAACAGAAAGTAGCTAAATAAAGTGTGGTATATTAATACAAGGAATACATGCTGTAATAAGAATGAATGAACCAAGGGCACCTGAGTGAGACAGTCAGTTGGGCTCAGGTCATGATCTTAGGGTCGTAAGATCGAGCCCCGTGTCGGGCCCATGCTCAGTGCAGAGTCACTTAAGGTTCTTTCTCCCTCTCCCTGTACCCCCTCCCGCTTGTGTGTGCATGCGCGTGCTCCCTCTTGAAAATAAATAAATCTTTTTTAAAAATGAACTATAACTAAATGTAACAGCAAAGATGAATCTCACTGAAGTCAAAGAAACCAGACACAAATGAGTACATCCCATGGGATTCCATTTAGATAAAATTGTAATGCTGGCAGAATTACTGTGTTGGAAGTCGGGATAGTGGTTACTCTCGAGGAGGAGGGTAGTTAAGTAGATAGGGACATGGCAAGGGCTTCTGGGGTTCCGGTAATATTCTGCTTCTTGATCTGGGTACTGGTTACATGGGTGTTTCACTCTGAGAAAATGCATGTGACTTTACTATATGTGTGTTACCCATCAATAAAAAATACTCTCCCCCACCCTCTTAAAGAAGGACAAGGCCCGCAAGCCAAATGCACGATGGGGAGGTAGAACTGGATTCCCAGTGTAGAACCTGAAACTGAGAAAGTATTGTACAAAGGATCCCGACAGAAAGCAAGTCACCTGCTCTAGGCCCAGGGTAGAAATGGGCACCCATGATAAAGCCTGTGCAATGTGTGGGTGCAGTGGGCTCAAGTCCGTCTAAGTAATACAGAACCCCTGCCCTGAGATACCAAAGTTGAAAACCAGATACCAAAGTTTGAAGCCAGTAAACCTTGTAGACCCTGTCACAGACACCCCACTTGGAGGACTCCATCACTCAGGCCACTTTTGAGACTCTGGGCAAATGGGCTTTTGATTGTATTTTGAAAAATACAGATGGGTTTACAAAACACTGGCTATGGCTAAGGCATCCCCCTGCATCATTTCTCTGGGTGGCAGGCCAACTTAATATATTTCTCGCTTTAAAACATAGCTTGGTTGACTATACATATAAGTTTTATACGGAGAAGAGCTTATATATGTGTGCAACTCCCCCATTAGACTGCAGCTCCCTGATAGTCGGGAATTCCCCTGTTCACTCTACCACCAGTGCACAAGGTAATGCCTAGTGTACATTTGGGGTTCAAAAATGATTGTTCAGCAAGGGAATGCTAAGTAGTCATGGAGCACCACTGTGTGCTGAGCACAGTGCGGAGTGATTTTGTGTGTGACTTAATGGATATTTTACTGTTTTTGATAAACATTTCACCTAATTTGCAACAAGGGGCTTTGTCAGTTCTGTTACATAAATTGAAACAATATTCTCCAAAGTAGGATTCTTGTATCCTAGGGTATACTCCACAAGGTGACTCCTTGGGGTATGGAATGAAAATATTGGGGGGTGGGGGAGGAGAGATAGATATGGGAGAAACACAAATGAGAATTTTTTTTAAAGGTCCTATGATATAGTTTAGGTTATAGTTATTTTGAGTAGAAATTTCAGATTTAGTATTAACCAGTTCTCTTCTTCATAAACCTGGAGAGAGCTTCATTGCTGTTGGGTGAGTCAGAATGTGTCTGATAAAATGCTGCATTCTTGATATGAAAAGCTCTCCAAAGGATAGAAGGTACATCTGTATTAGCATTTAAACTAAAATGTCTTTTTTTT